>NW_026698113.1:0-41037 GCF_030435755.1 Ochotona princeps
TGTGCCCTTTCACTGCATTATCTAGGAATGAACCTGGTAGAGCATTCCACACAAACCAATGCTCCACATGCGGGTTTCACATGCCACCAACTCCACATTCACAGGCAACTTCAGCGCCACAGCCGTTTTCAGATGGCCTTCAATGCAAAGGCTCTAGACGCAAATATTGGTGTGAGAGCTAATTCAATCAAGGAAACACTGCATGTTGGTGAAGGGCATATTGAAGAAGGATCAGCCGAGTGGTTCTTGTGGGAGAACAACTCCATTTGGCTCACTAACTTCACACACCATCAGGCTTCCAAGCAGCTCTCAAGGAAACTCAGTTTTCACACTCTATGCTTAGTGCCCTTTCACTGCATTATCTAGGAATGAACCTGGTAGAGCATCAGACACAAACGAATGCTCCACATGCGGTTTCACATGCCACCAACTCCACATTCACAGGCAACTTCAGCGCCACAGCCGTTTTCAGATAGCCCTCAATTCAAAGGCTCTAGACGCAAATATTGGTGTGAGAGCTAATTCAATCAAGGAAACAGTGCGTGTTGCTGAAAGGCATATTGAAGAAGGATTAGCCGAGTGGTTCTTGTGGGAGAACAACTCCATTTGGCTCACTAACTTCACACACCATCAGGCTTCCAAGCAGCTCTCAAGGAAACTCAGTATTCACACTTTATGCTTAGTGCCCTTTGAGTGCCTAGGACTGAAATGAAGCTTGGTGAGCATCCCACACAAACGAATGCTCCACATGCGGGTTTCACATGCCACCAACTCCACATTCACAGGCAACTTCAGCGCAACAGCCGTTTTCAGATAGCCCTCAATGCAAAGGCTCTAGACGCAAATATTGGTGTGAGAGCTAATTCAATCAAGGAAACACTGCATGTTGGTGAAGGGCAAATTGAGGAAGGATCAGCCGAGTGGTTCTTGTGGGAGAACAACTCCATTTGGCTCACTAACTTCACACACCATCAGGCTTCCAAGCAGCTCTCAAGGAAACTCAGTTTTCACACTCTATGCTTAGTGACCTTTGAGTGCCTAGGACTGAAATGAAGCTTGGTGAGCATCCTACACAAACGAATGCTCCACATGCGGGTTTTCACATGCCACCAACTCCACATTCACAGGCAACTTCAGCGCCACAGCCATTTTCAGATAGCCCTCAATGCAAAGGCTCTAGACGCAAATATTGGTGTGAGAGCTAATTCAATCAAGGAAACACTGCATGTTGGTGAAGGGCATATTGAAGAAGGATCAGCCGAGTGGTTCTTGTGGGAGAACAACTCCATTTGGCTCACTAACTTCACACACCATCAGGCTTCCAAGCAGCTCTCAAGGAAACTCAGTTTTCACACTCTATGCTTAGTGCCCTTTGAGTGCATTATCTAGGAATGAACCTGGTAGAGCATTCCACACAAACCAATGCTCCACATGCGGGTTTCACATGCCACCAACTCCACATTCACAGGCAACTTCAGCGCCACAGCCGTTTTCAGATGGCCCTCAATGCAAAGGCTCTAGACGCAAATATTGGTGTGAGAGCTAATTCAATCAAGGAAACACTGCATGTTGGTGAAGGGCATATTGAAGAAGGATCAGCCGAGTGGTTCTTGTGGGAGAACAACTCCATTTGGCTCACTAACTTCACACACCATCAGGCTTCCAAGCAGCTCTCAAGGAAACTCAGTTTTCACACTTTATGCTTAGTGCCCTTTCACTGCTAGGACTGAAATGAAGCTTGGTGAGCATCCCACACAAACGAATGCTCCACATGCGGGTTTCACATGCCACCAACTCCACATTCACAGGCAACTTCAGCGCCACAGCCGTTTTCAGATAGCCCTCAATGCAAAGGCTCTAGACGCAAATATTGTGTGAGAGCTAATTCAATCAAGGAAACACTGCATGTTGGTGAAGGGCATATTGAAGAAGGATCAGCCGAGTGGTTCTTGTGGGAGAACAACTCCATTTGGCTCACTAACTTCACACACCATCAGGCTTCCAAGCAGCTCTCAAGGAAACTCAGTTTTCACACTCTATGCTTAGTGCCCTTTGAGTGCATTATCTAGGAATGAACCTGGTAGAGCATTCTACACAAACCAATGCTCCACATGCGGGTTTCACATGCCACCAACTCCACATTCACAGGCAACTTCAGCGCCACAGCCGTTTTCACATAGCCCTCAATGCAAAGGCTCTAGACGCAAATATTGGTGTGAGAGCTAATTCAATCAAGGAAACACTGCATGTTGCTGAAGGGCATATTGAAGAAGGATCAGCCGAGTGGTTCTTGTGGGAGAACAACTCCATTTGGCTCACTAACTTCACACACCATCAGGCTTCCCAGCAGCTCTCAAGGAAACTCAGTTTTCACTCTATGCTTAGTGCCCTTTCACTACATTATCTAGGAATGAACCTGGTAGAGCATCCCACACAAACGAATGCTCCACATGCGGGTTTCACATGCCACCAACTCCACATTCACAGGCAACTTCAGCGCCACAGCCGTTTTCAGATAGCCCTCAATTCAAAGGCTCTAGACGCAAATATTGGTGTGAGAGCTAATTCAATCAAGGAAACACTGCATGTTGGTGAAGGGCATATTGAAGAAGGATCAGCCGAATGGTTCTTGTGGGAGAACAACTCCATTTGGCTCACTAAATTCACACACCATCAGGCGTCCAAGCAGCTCTCAAGGAAACTCAGTTTTCACACTATATGCTTAGTGCCCTTTGAGTGCCTAGGACTGAAATGAAGCTTGGTGAGCATCCCACACAAACGAATGCTCCACATGCGGGTTTCACATGCCACCAACTCCACATTCACAGGCAACTTCAGCGCCACAGCCATTTTCAGATAGCCCTCAATGCAAAGGCTCTAGACGCAAATATTGGTGTGAGAGCTAATTCAATCAAGGAAACACTGCATGTTGGTGAAGGGCATATTGAAGAAGGATCAGCCGAGTGGTTCTTGTGGGAGAACAACACCATTTGGCTCACTAACTTCACACACCATCAGGCTTCCAAGCAGCTCTCAAGGAAACTCAGTTTTCACACTCTATGCTTAGTGCCCTTTCACTGCATTATCTAGGAATGAATCTAGTAGAGCATCCTATACAAACGAATGCTCCACATGCGGGTTTCACATGCCACCAACTCCACATTCACAGGCAACTTCAGCGCCACAGCCGTTTTCAGATAGCCCTCAATGCAAAGGCTCTAGACGCAAATATTGGTGTGAGAGCTAATTCAATCAAGGAAACACTGCATGTTGCTGAAGGGCAAATTGAGGAAGGATCAGCCGAGTGGTTCTTGTGGGAGAACAACTCCATTTGGCTCACTAACTTCACACACCATCAGGCTTCCAAGCAGCTCTCAAGGAAACTCAGTTTTCACACTCTATGCTTAGTGCCCTTTGAGTGCCTAGGACTGAAGAGAAGCTTGGTGAGCATCCCACACAAACGAATGCTCCACATGCGGGTTTCACATGCCACCAACTCCACATTCACAGACAACTTCAGCGCCACAGCCATTTTCAGATATCCCTCAATACAGAGGCTCTAGACGCAAATATTGGTGTGAGAGCTAATTCAATCAAGGAAACACTGCATATTGGTGAAGGGCATATTGAAGAAGGATCAGCCGAGTGGTTCTTGTGGGAGAACAACTCCATTTGGCTCACTAACTTCACACACCATCAGGCTCCAAGCAGCTCTCAAGGAAACTCAGTTTTCACACTCTATGCTTAGTGCCCTTTGAGTGCATTATCTAGGAATGAACCTGGTAGAGCATTCCACACAAACCAATGCTCCACATGCGGGTTTCACATGCCACCAACTCCACATTCACAGGCAACTTCAGCGCCACAGCCGTTTTCAGATGGCCCTCAATGCAAAGGCTCTAGACGCAAATATTGGTGTGAGAGCTAATTCAATCAAGGAAACACTGCATGTTGGTGAAGGGCATATTGAAGAAGGATCAGCCGAGTGGTTCTTGTGGGAGAACAACTCCATTTGGCTCACTAACTTCACACACCATCAGGCTTCCCAGCAGCTCTCAAGGAAACTCAGTTTTCACACTCTCTGCTTAGTGTCCTTTCACTGCATTATCTAGGAATGAACCTGGTAGACCATCCCACACAAACGAATGCTCCACATGCGGGTTTCACATGCCACCAACTCCACATTCACAGGCAACTTCAGCGCCACAGCCGTTTTCAGATAGCCCTCAATTCAAAGGCTCTAGACGCAAATATTGGTGTGAGAGCTAATTCAATCAAGGAAACAGTGCGTGTTGCTGAAAGGCATATTGAAGAAGGATTAGCCGAGTGGTTCTTGTGGGAGAACAACTCCATTTGGCTCACTAACTTCACACACCATCAGGCTTCCAAGCAGCTCTCAAGAAACTCAGTTTTCACACTTTATGCTTAGTGCCCTTTGAGTGCCTAGGACTGAAATGAAGCTTGGTGAGCATCCCACACAAACGAATGCTCCACATGCGGGTTTTACATGCCACCAACTCCACATTCACAGGCAACTTCAGCGCCACAGCCGTTTTCTGATAGCCCTCAATGCAAAGGCTCTAGACGCAAATATTGGTGTGAGAGCTAATTCAATCAAGGAAACACTGCATGTTGGTGAAGGGCAAATTGAGGAAGGATCAGCCGAGTGGTTCTTGTGGGAGAACAACTCCATTTGGCTCACTAACTTCACACACCATCAGGCTTCCAAGCAGCTCTCAAGGAAACTCAGTTTTCACACTCTATGCTTAGTGCCCTTTGAGTGCCTAGGACTGAAATGAAGCTTGGTGAGCATCCTACACAAACGAATGCTCCACATGCGTGTTTCACATGCCACCAACTCCACATTCACAGGCAACTTCAGCGCCACAGCCGTTTTCAGATAGCCCTCAATGCAAAGGCTCTAGACGCAAATATTGGTGTGAGAGCTAATTCAATCAAGGAAACACTGCATGTTGGTGAAGGGCATATTGAAGAAGGATCAGCCGAGTGGTTCTTGTGGAGAACAACTCCATTTGGCTCACTAACTTCACACACCATCAGGCTTCCAAGCAGCTCTCAAGGAAACTCAGTTTTCACACTCTATGCTTAGTGCCCTTTGAGTGCATTATCTAGGAATGAACCTGGTAGAGCATTCCACACAAACCAATGCTCCACATGCGGGTTTCACATGCCACCAACTCCACATTCACAGGCAACTTCAGCGCCACAGCCGTTTTCAGATGGCCCTCAATGCAAAGGCTCTAGACGCAAATATTGTGTGAGAGCTAATTCAATCAAGGAAACACTGCATGTTGGTGAAGGGCATATTGAAGAAGGATCAGCCGAGTGGTTCTTGTGGGAGAACAACTCCATTTGGCTCACTAACTTCACACACCATCAGGCTTCCAAGCAGTTCTCAAGGAAACTCAGTTTTCACACTTTATGCTTAGTGACCTTTGAGTGCCTAGGACTGAAATGAAGCTTGGTGAGCATCCCACACAAACGAATGCTCCACATGCGGGTTTCACATGCCACCAACTCCACATTCACAGGCAACTTCAGCGCCACAGCCGTTTTCAGATAGCCCTCAATGCAAAGGCTCTAGACGCAAATATTGGTGTGAGAGCTAATTCAATCAAGGAAACACTGCATGTTGGTGAAGGGCAAATTGAGGAACGATCAGCCGAGTGGTTCTTGTGGGAGAAGTACTCCATTTGGCTCACTAACTTCACACACCATCAGGCTTCCAAGCAGCTCTCAAGGAAACTCAGTTTTCACTCTCTAGGCTTAATGTCCTTTGAGTGCCTACGACTGAAATGAATCTTGGTGAGCATCCCACACAAACGAATGCTCCACATGCGGGTTTCACATGCCACCAACTCCACATTCACAGGCAACTTCAGCGCCACAGCCATTTTCAGATAGCCCTCAATGCAAAGGCTCTAGACGCAAATATTGGTGTGAGAGCTAATTCAATCAAGGAAACACTGCATGTTGGTGAAGGGCATATTGAAGAAGGATCAGCCGCGTCGTTCTTGTGGGAGAACAACTCCATTTGGCTCACTAACTTCACACACCATCAGGCTTCCAAGCAGCTCTCAAGGAAACTCAGTTTTCACACTCTATGCTTAGTGCCCTTTCACTGCATTATCTAGGAATGAACCTGGTAGAGCATCCCACACAAACGAATGCTCCACATGCGGGTTTCACATGCCACCAACTCCACATTCACAGGCAACTTCAGCGCCACAGCCGTTTTCAGATAGCCCTCAATGCAAAGGCTCTAGACGCAAATATTGGTGTGAGAGCTAATTCAATCAAGGAAACACTGCATGTTGGTGAAGGGCATATTGAAGAAGGATCAGCCGAGTGGTTCTTGTGGGAGAACAACTCCATTTGGCTCACTAACTTCACACACCATCAGGCTTCCAAGCAGCTCTCAAGGAAACTCAGTTTTCACACTCTATGCTTAGTGCCCTTTCACTGCATTATCTAGGAATGAACCTGGTAGAGCATCCCACACAAACGAATGCTCCACATGCGGGTTTCACATGCCACCAACTCCACATTCACAGGCAACTTCAGCGCCACAGCCGTTTTCAGATAGCCCTCAATTCAAAGGCTCTAGACACAAATATTGGTGTGAGAGCTAATTCAATCAAGGAAACAGTGCGTGTTGCTGAAAGGCATATTGAAGAAGGATTAGCCAAGTGGTTCTTGTGGGAGAACAACTCCATTTGGCTCACTAACTTCACACACCATCAGGCTTCCAAGCAGCTCTCAAGGAAACTCAGTATTCACACTTATGCTTAGTGCCCTTTGAGTGCCTAGGACTGAAATGAAGCTTGGTGAGCATCCCACACAAACGAATGCTCCACATGCGGGTTTCACATGCCACCAACTCCACATTCACAGGCAACTTCAGCGCCACAGCCGTTTTCAGATAGCCCTCAATGCAAAGGCTCTAGACGCAAATATTGGTGTGAGAGCTAATTCAATCAAGGAAACACTGCATGTTGGTGAAGGGGAAATTGAGGAAGGATCAGCCGAGTGGTTCTTGTGGGAGAACAACTCCATTTGGCTCACTAACTTCACACACCATCAGGCTTCCAAGCAGCTCTCAAGGAAACTCAGTTTTCACACTCCATGCTTAGTGACCTTTGAGTGCCTAGGACTGAAATGAAGCTTGGTGAGCATCATACACAAACGAATGCTCCACATGCGGGTTTCACATGCCACCAACTCCACATTCACAGGCAACTTCAGCGCCACAGCCATTTTCAGATAGCCCTCAATGTAAAGGCTCTAGACGCAAATATTGGTGTGAGAGCTAATTCAATCAAGGAAACACTGCATGTTGGTGAAGGGCATATTGAAGAAGGATCAGCCGAGTGGTTCTTGTGGGAGAACAACTCCATTTGGCTCACTAACTTCACACACCATCAGGCTTCCAAGCAGCTCTCAAGGAAACTCAGTTTTCACACTCTATGCTTAGTGCCCTTAGAGTGCATTATCTAGGAATGAACCTGGTAGAGCATTCCACACAAACCAATGCTCCACATGCGGGTTTCACATGCCACCAACTCCACATTCACAGGCAACTTCAGCGCCACAGCCGTTTTCAGATGGCCCTCAATGCAAAGGCTCTAGACGCAAATATTGGTGTGAGAGCTAATTCAATCAAGGAAACACTGCATGTTGGTGAAGGGCATATTGAAGAAGGATCAGCCGAGTGGTTCTTGTGGGAGAACAACTCCATTTGGCTCACTAACTTCACACACCATCAGGCTTCCAAGCAGCTCTCAAGGAAACTCAGTTTTCACACTTTATGCTTAGTGCCCTTTGAGTGCCTAGGACTGAAATGAAGCTTGGTGAGCATCCCACACAAACGAATGCTCCACATGCGGGTTTCACATGCCACCAACTCCACATTCACAGGCAACTTCTGCGCCACAGCCATTTTCAGATAGCCCTCAATGCAAAGGCTCTAGACGCAAATATTGGTGTGAGAGCTAATTCAATCAAAGAAACACTGCATGTTGGTGAAGGGCATATTGAAGAAGGATCAGCCGAGTGGTTCTTGTGGGAGAACAACTCCATTTGGCTCACTAACTTCACACACCATCAGGCTTCCCAGCAGCTCTCAAGGAAACTCCGTTTTCACACTCTATGCTTAGTGCCCTTTGAATTCATTATCTAAGAATGAACCTGGTAGACCATCCCACACAAACGAATGCTCCACATGCGGGTTTCACATGCCACCAACTCCACATTCACAGGCAACTTCAGCGCCACAGCCGTTTTCAGATAGCCCTCAATGCAAAGGCTCTAGACGCAAATATTGGTGTGAGAGTTAATTCAATCAAGGAAACACTGCATGTGGGTGAAGGGCATATTGAAGAAGGATCAGCCGAGTGGTTCTTGTGGGAGAACAACTCCATTTGGCTCACTAACTTCACACACCATCAAGCTTCCAAGCAGCTCTCAAGGAAACTCAGTTTTCACACTCTATGCTTAGTGCCCTTTGAGTGCCTAGGACTGAAATGAACCTGGTAGAGCATCCCACACAAACGAATGCTCCACATGCGGGTTTCACATGCCACCAACTCCACATTCACAGGCAACTTCAGCGCCACAGCCGTTTTCAGATAGCCCTCAATGCAAAGGCTCTAGACGCAAATATTGGTGTGAGAGCTAATTCAATCAAGGAAACACTGCATGTTGGTGAAGGGCATATTGAAGAAGGATCAGCCGAGTGGTTCTTGTGGGAAAACAACTCCATTTGGCTCACTAACTTCACACACCATCAGGCTTCCAAGCAGCTCTCAAGGAAACTCAGTTTTCACACTATAGGCTTAATGTCCTTTGAGTGCCTACGACTGAAATGAATCTTGGTGAGCATCCCACACAAACGAATGCTCCACATGCGGGTTTCACATGCCACAACTCCACATTCACAGGCAACTTCAGCGCCACAGCCATTTTCACATAGCCCTCAATGCAAAGGCTCTAGACGCAAATATTGGTGTGAGAGCTAATTCAATCAAGGAAACACTGCATGTTGGTGAAGGGCATATTGAAGAAGGATCAGCCGAGTGGTTCTTGTGGGAGAACAACTCCATTTGGCTCACTAACTTCACACACCATCAGGCTTCCAAGCAGCTCTCAAGGAAACTCAGTTTTCACACTCTGTGCTTAGTGCCCTTTCACTGCATTATCTAGGAATGAACCTGGTAGAGCATTCCACACAAACCAATGCTCCACATGCGGGTTTCACATGCCACCAACTCCACATTCACAGGCAACTTCAGCGCCACAGCCGTTTTCAGATGGCCTTCAATGCAAAGGCTCTAGACGCAAATATTGGTGTGAGAGCTAATTCAATCAAGGAAACACTGCATGTTGGTGAAGGGCATATTGAAGAAGGATCAGCCGAGTGGTTCTTGTGGGAGAACAACTCCATTTGGCTCACTAACTTCACACACCATCAGGCTTCCAAGCAGCTCTCAAGGAAACTCAGTTTTCACACTCTATGCTTAGTGCCCTTTCACTGCATTATCTAGGAATGAACCTGGTAGAGCATCAGACACAAACGAATGCTCCACATGCGGGTTTCACATGCCACCAACTCCACATTCACAGGCAACTTCAGCGCCACAGCCGTTTTCAGATAGCCCTCAATTCAAAGGCTCTAGACGCAAATATTGGTGTGAGAGCTAATTCAATCAAGGAAACAGTGCGTGTTGCTGAAAGGCATATTGAAGAAGGATTAGCCGAGTGGTTCTTGTGGGAGAACAACTCCATTTGGCTCACTAACTTCACACACCATCAGGCTTCCAAGCAGCTCTCAAGGAAACTCAGTATTCACACTTTATGCTTAGTGCCCTTTGAGTGCCTAGGACTGAAATGAAGCTTGGTGAGCATCCCACACAAACGAATGCTCCACATGCGGGTTTCACATGCCACCAACTCCACATTCACAGGCAACTTCAGCGCAACAGCCGTTTTCAGATAGCCCTCAATGCAAAGGCTCTAGACGCAAATATTGGTGTGAGAGCTAATTCAATCAAGGAAACACTGCATGTTGGTGAAGGGCAAATTGAGGAAGGATCAGCCGAGTGGTTCTTGTGGGAGAACAACTCCATTTGGCTCACTAACTTCACACACCATCAGGCTTCCAAGCAGCTCTCAAGGAAACTCAGTTTTCACACTCTATGCTTAGTGACCTTTGAGTGCCTAGGACTGAAATGAAGCTTGGTGAGCATCCTACACAAACGAATGCTCCACATGCGGGTTTCACATGCCACCAACTCCACATTCACAGGCAACTTCAGCGCCACAGCCATTTTCAGATAGCCCTCAATGCAAAGGCTCTAGACGCAAATATTGGTGTGAGAGCTAATTCAATCAAGGAAACACTGCATGTTGGTGAAGGGCATATTGAAGAAGGATCAGCCGAGTGGTTCTTGTGGGAGAACAACTCCATTTGGCTCACTAACTTCACACACCATCAGGCTTCCAAGCAGCTCTCAAGGAAACTCAGTTTTCACACTCTATGCTTAGTGCCCTTTGAGTGCATTATCTAGGAATGAACCTGGTAGAGCATTCCACACAAACCAATGCTCCACATGCGGGTTTCACATGCCACCAACTCCACATTCACAGGCAACTTCAGCGCCACAGCCGTTTTCAGATGGCCCTCAATGCAAAGGCTCTAGACGCAAATATTGGTGTGAGAGCTAATTCAATCAAGGAAACACTGCATGTTGGTGAAGGGCATATTGAAGAAGGATCAGCCGAGTGGTTCTTGTGGGAGAACAACTCCATTTGGCTCACTAACTTCACACACCATCAGGCTTCCAAGCAGCTCTCAAGGAAACTCAGTTTTCACACTTTATGCTTAGTGCCCTTTCACTGCCTAGGACTGAAATGAAGCTTGGTGAGCATCCCACACAAACGAATGCTCCACATGCGGGTTTCACATGCCACCAACTCCACATTCACAGGCAACTTCAGCGCCACAGCCGTTTTCAGATAGCCCTCAATGCAAAGGCTCTAGACGCAAATATTGGTGTGAGAGCTAATTCAATCAAGGAAACACTGCATGTTGGTGAAGGGCATATTGAAGAAGGATCAGCCGAGTGGTTCTTGTGGGAGAACAACTCCATTTGGCTCACTAACTTCACACACCATCAGGCTTCCAAGCAGCTCTCAAGGAAACTCAGTTTTCACACTCTATGCTTAGTGCCCTTTGAGTGCATTATCTAGGAATGAACCTGGTAGAGCATTCTACACAAACCAATGCTCCACATGCGGGTTTCACATGCCACCAACTCCACATTCACAGGCAACTTCAGCGCCACAGCCGTTTTCACATAGCCCTCAATGCAAAGGCTCTAGACGCAAATATTGGTGTGAGAGCTAATTCAATCAAGGAAACACTGCATGTTGCTGAAGGGCATATTGAAGAAGGATCAGCCGAGTGGTTCTTGTGGGAGAACAACTCCATTTGGCTCACTAACTTCACACACCATCAGGCTTCCCAGCAGCTCTCAAGGAAACTCAGTTTTCACTCTATGCTTAGTGCCCTTTCACTACATTATCTAGGAATGAACCTGGTAGAGCATCCCACACAAACGAATGCTCCACATGCGGGTTTCACATGCCACCAACTCCACATTCACAGGCAACTTCAGCGCCACAGCCGTTTTCAGATAGCCCTCAATTCAAAGGCTCTAGACGCAAATATTGGTGTGAGAGCTAATTCAATCAAGGAAACACTGCATGTTGGTGAAGGGCATATTGAAGAAGGATCAGCCGAATGGTTCTTGTGGGAGAACAACTCCATTTGGCTCACTAAATTCACACACCATCAGGCGTCCAAGCAGCTCTCAAGGAAACTCAGTTTTCACACTATATGCTTAGTGCCCTTTGAGTGCCTAGGACTGAAATGAAGCTTGGTGAGCATCCCACACAAACGAATGCTCCACATGCGGGTTTCACATGCCACCAACTCCACATTCACAGGCAACTTCAGCGCCACAGCCATTTTCAGATAGCCCTCAATGCAAAGGCTCTAGACGCAAATATTGGTGTGAGAGCTAATTCAATCAAGGAAACACTGCATGTTGGTGAAGGGCATATTGAAGAAGGATCAGCCGAGTGGTTCTTGTGGGAGAACAACACCATTTGGCTCACTAACTTCACACACCATCAGGCTTCCAAGCAGCTCTCAAGGAAACTCAGTTTTCACACTCTATGCTTAGTGCCCTTTCACTGCATTATCTAGGAATGAATCTAGTAGAGCATCCTATACAAACGAATGCTCCACATGCGGGTTTCACATGCCACCAACTCCACATTCACAGGCAACTTCAGCGCCACAGCCGTTTTCAGATAGCCCTCAATGCAAAGGCTCTAGACGCAAATATTGGTGTGAGAGCTAATTCAATCAAGGAAACACTGCATGTTGCTGAAGGGCAAATTGAGGAAGGATCAGCCGAGTGGTTCTTGTGGGAGAACAACTCCATTTGGCTCACTAACTTCACACACCATCAGGCTTCCAAGCAGCTCTCAAGGAAACTCAGTTTTCACACTCTATGCTTAGTGCCCTTTGAGTGCCTAGGACTGAAGAGAAGCTTGGTGAGCATCCCACACAAACGAATGCTCCACATGCGGGTTTCACATGCCACCAACTCCACATTCACAGACAACTTCAGCGCCACAGCCATTTTCAGATATCCCTCAATACAGAGGCTCTAGACGCAAATATTGGTGTGAGAGCTAATTCAATCAAGGAAACACTGCATATTGGTGAAGGGCATATTGAAGAAGGATCAGCCGAGTGGTTCTTGTGGGAGAACAACTCCATTTGGCTCACTAACTTCACACACCATCAGGCTCCAAGCAGCTCTCAAGGAAACTCAGTTTTCACACTCTATGCTTAGTGCCCTTTGAGTGCATTATCTAGGAATGAACCTGGTAGAGCATTCCACACAAACCAATGCTCCACATGCGGGTTTCACATGCCACCAACTCCACATTCACAGGCAACTTCAGCGCCACAGCCGTTTTCAGATGGCCCTCAATGCAAAGGCTCTAGACGCAAATATTGGTGTGAGAGCTAATTCAATCAAGGAAACACTGCATGTTGGTGAAGGGCATATTGAAGAAGGATCAGCCGAGTGGTTCTTGTGGGAGAACAACTCCATTTGGCTCACTAACTTCACACACCATCAGGCTTCCAAGCAGCTCTCAAGGAAACTCAGTTTTCACACTCTCTGCTTAGTGTCCTTTCACTGCATTATCTAGGAATGAACCTGGTAGACCATCCCACACAAACGAATGCTCCACATGCGGGTTTCACATGCCACCAACTCCACATTCACAGGCAACTTCAGCGCCACAGCCGTTTTCAGATAGCCCTCAATTCAAAGGCTCTAGACGCAAATATTGGTGTGAGAGCTAATTCAATCAAGGAAACAGTGCGTGTTGCTGAAAGGCATATTGAAGAAGGATTAGCCGAGTGGTTCTTGTGGGAGAACAACTCCATTTGGCTCACTAACTTCACACACCATCAGGCTTCCAAGCAGCTCTCAAGGAAACTCAGTTTTCACACTTTATGCTTAGTGCCCTTTGAGTGCCTAGGACTGAAATGAAGCTTGGTGAGCATCCCACACAAACGAATGCTCCACATGCGGGTTTTACATGCCACCAACTCCACATTCACAGGCAACTTCAGCGCCACAGCCGTTTTCTGATAGCCCTCAATGCAAAGGCTCTAGACGCAAATATTGGTGTGAGAGCTAATTCAATCAAGGAAACACTGCATGTTGGTGAAGGGCAAATTGAGGAAGGATCAGCCGAGTGGTTCTTGTGGGAGAACAACTCCATTTGGCTCACTAACTTCACACACCATCAGGCTTCCAAGCAGCTCTCAAGGAAACTCAGTTTTCACACTCTATGCTTAGTGCCCTTTGAGTGCCTAGGACTGAAATGAAGCTTGGTGAGCATCCTACACAAACGAATGCTCCACATGCGTGTTTCACATGCCACCAACTCCACATTCACAGGCAACTTCAGCGCCACAGCCGTTTTCAGATAGCCCTCAATGCAAAGGCTCTAGACGCAAATATTGGTGTGAGAGCTAATTCAATCAAGGAAACACTGCATGTTGGTGAAGGGCATATTGAAGAAGGATCAGCCGAGTGGTTCTTGTGGGAGAACAACTCCATTTGGCTCACTAACTTCACACACCATCAGGCTTCCAAGCAGCTCTCAAGGAAACTCAGTTTTCACACTCTATGCTTAGTGCCCTTTGAGTGCATTATCTAGGAATGAACCTGGTAGAGCATTCCACACAAACCAATGCTCCACATGCGGGTTTCACATGCCACCAACTCCACATTCACAGGCAACTTCAGCGCCACAGCCGTTTTCAGATGGCCCTCAATGCAAAGGCTCTAGACGCAAATATTGGTGTGAGAGCTAATTCAATCAAGGAAACACTGCATGTTGGTGAAGGGCATATTGAAGAAGGATCAGCCGAGTGGTTCTTGTGGGAGAACAACTCCATTTGGCTCACTAACTTCACACACCATCAGGCTTCCAAGCAGTTCTCAAGGAAACTCAGTTTTCACACTTTATGCTTAGTGACCTTTGAGTGCCTAGGACTGAAATGAAGCTTGGTGAGCATCCCACACAAACGAATGCTCCACATGCGGGTTTCACATGCCACCAACTCCACATTCACAGGCAACTTCAGCGCCACAGCCGTTTTCAGATAGCCCTCAATGCAAAGGCTCTAGACGCAAATATTGGTGTGAGAGCTAATTCAATCAAGGAAACACTGCATGTTGGTGAAGGGCAAATTGAGGAACGATCAGCCGAGTGGTTCTTGTGGGAGAACAACTCCATTTGGCTCACTAACTTCACACACCATCAGGCTTCCAAGCAGCTCTCAAGGAAACTCAGTTTTCACACTCTATGCTTAGTGCCCTTTCACTGCATTATCTAGGAATGAATCTAGTAGAGCATCCCACACAAACGAATGCTCCACATGCGGGTTTCACATGCCACCAACTCCACATTCACAGGCAACTTCAGCGCCACAGCCGTTTTCAGATAGCCCTCAATGCAAAGGCTCTAGACGCAAATATTGGTGTGAGAGCTAATTCAATCAAGGAAACATTGCATGTTGGTGACGGGCATATTGAAGAAGGATCAGCCGAGTGGTTCTTGTGGGAGAACAACTCCATTTGGCTCACTAACTTCACACACCATCAGGCGTCCAAGCAGCTCTCAAGGAAACTCAGTTTTCACACTCTATGCTTAGTGCCCTTTGAGTGCCTAGGACTGAAATGAAGCTTGGTGAGCATCCCACACAAACGAATGCTCCACATGCGGGTTTCACATGCCACCAACTCCACATTCACAGGCAACTTCAGCGCCACAGCCGTTTTCAGATAGCCCTCAATGCAAAGGCTCTAGACGCAAATATTGGTGTGAGAGCTAATTCAATCAAGGAAACACTGCATGTTGGTGAAGGGCATATTGAAGAAGGATCAGCCGAGTGGTTCTTGTGGGAGAACAACTCCATTTGGCTCACTAACTTCACTCACCATCAGGCGTCCAAGCAGCTCTCAAGGAAACTCAGTTTTCACACTCTAGGCTTAATGTCCTTTGAGTGCCTAGGACTGAAATGAAGCTTGGTGAGCATCCCACACAAACGAATGCTCCACATGCGGGTTTCACATGCCACCAACTCCACATTCACAGGCAACTTCAGCGCCACAGCCATTTTCAGATAGCCCTCAATGCAAAGGCTCTAGACGCAAATATTGCTGTGAGAGCTAATTCAATCAAGGAAACACTGCATGTTGGTGAAGGGCATATTGAAGAAGGATCAGCCGAGTGGTTCTTGTGGGAGAACAACTCCATTTGGCTCACTAACTTCACACACCATCAGGCTTCCAAGCAGCTCTCAAGGAAACTCAGTTTTCACACTCTATGCTTAGTGCCCTTTGAGTGCATTATCTAGGAATGAACCTGGTAGAGCATTCCACACAAACCAATGCTCCACATGCGGGTTTCACATGCCACCAACTCCACATTCACAGGCAACTTCAGCGCCACAGCCGTTTTCAGATGGCCCTCAATGCAAAGGCTCTAGACGCAAATATTGGTGTGAGAGCTAATTCAATCAAGGAAACACTGCATGTTGGTGAAGGGCATATTGAAGAAGGATCAGCCGAGTGGTTCTTGTGGGAGAACAACTCCATTTGGCTCACTAACTTCACACACCATCAGGCTTCCAAGCAGCTCTCAAGGAAACTCAGTTTTCACACTCTATGCTTAGTGCCCTTTCACTGCATTATCTAGGAATGAACCTGGTAGAGCATCCCACACAAACGAATGCTCCACATGCGGGTTTCACATGCCACCAACTCCACATTCACAGGCAACTTCAGCGCCACAGCCGTTTTCAGATAGCCCTCAATGCAAAGGCTCTAGACGCAAATATTGGTGTGAGAGCTAATTCAATCAAGGAAACACTGCATGTTGGTGAAGGGCATATTGAGGAAGGATCAGTCGAGTGGTTCTTGTGGGAGAACAACTCCATTTGGCTCACTAACTTCACACACCATCAGGCTTCCAAGCAGCTCTCAAGGAAACTCAGTTTTCACACTCTATGCTTAGTGCCCTTTGAGTGCCTAGGACTGAAATGAAGCTTGGTGAGCATCCCACACAAACGAATGCTCCACATGCGGGTTTCACATGCCACCAACTCCACATTCACAGGCAACTTCAGCGCCACAGCCATTTTCAGATAGCCCTCAATGCAAAGGCTCTAGACGCAAATATTGCTGTGAGAGCTAATTCAATCAAGGAAACACTGCATGTTGGTGAAGGGCATATTGAAGAAGGATCAGCCGAGTGGTTCTTGTGGGAGAACAACTCCATTTGGCTCACTAACTTCACACACCATCAGGCTTCCAAGCAGCTCTCAAGGAAACTCAGTTTTCACACTCTATGCTTAGTGCCCTTTGAGTGCATTATCTAGGAATGAACCTGGTAGAGCATTCCACACAAACCAATGCTCCACATGCGGGTTTCACATGCCACCAACTCCACATTCACAGGCAACTTCAGCGCCACAGCCGTTTTCAGATGGCCCTCAATGCAAAGGCTCTAGACGCAAATATTGGTGTGAGAGCTAATTCAATCAAGGAAACACTGCATGTTGGTGAAGGGCATATTGAAGAAGGATCAGCCGAGTGGTTCTTGTGGGAGAACAACTCCATTTGGCTCACTAACTTCACACACCATCAGGCTTCCAAGCAGCTCTCAAGGAAACTCAGTTTTCACACTCTATGCTTAGTGCCCTTTCACTGCATTATCTAGGAATGAACCTGGTAGAGCATCCCACACAAACGAATGCTCCACATGCGGGTTTCACATGCCACCAACTCCACATTCACAGGCAACTTCAGCGCCACAGCCGTTTTCAGATAGCCCTCAATGCAAAGGCTCTAGACGCAAATATTGGTGTGAGAGCTAATTCAATCAAGGAAACACTGCATGTTGGTGAAGGGCATATTGAGGAAGGATCAGTCGAGTGGTTCTTGTGGGAGAACAACTCCATTTGGCTCACTAACTTCACACACCATCAGGCTTCCAAGCAGCTCTCAAGGAAACTCAGTTTTCACACTCTATGCTTAGTGCCATTTCACTGCATTATCTAGGAATGAATCTAGTAGAGCATCCTATACAAACGAATGCTCCACATGCGGGTTTCACATGCCACCAACTCCACATTCACAGGCAACTTCAGCGCCACAGCCGTTTTCTGATAGCCCTCAATGCAAAGGCTCTAGAAGCAAATATTGGTGTGAGAGCTAATTCAATCAAGGAAACACTGCATGTTGGTGAAGGGCATATTGAAGAAGGATCAGCCGAGTGGTTCTTGTGGGAGAACAACTCCATTTGGCTCACTAACTTCACACACCATCAGGCTTCCCAGCAGCTCTCAAGGAAACTCAGTTTTCACACTCTATGCTTAGTGCCCTTTGAGTTCATTATCTAAGAATGAACCTGGTAGACCATCCCACACAAACGAATGCTCCACATGCGGGTTTCACATGCCACCAACTCCACATTCACAGGCAACTTCAGCGCCACAGCCGTTTTCAGATAGCCCTCAATGCAAAGGCTCTAGACGCAAATATTGGTGTGAGAGCTAATTCAATCAAGGAAACACTGCATCTTGCTGAAGGGCATATTGAAGAAGGATCAGCCGAGTGGTTCTTGTGGGAGAACAACTCCATTTAGCTCACTAACTTCACACACCATCAAGCTTCCAAGCAGCTCTCAAGGAAACTCAGTTTTCACACTCTATGCTTAGTGCCCTTTGAGTGCCTAGGACTGAAATGAAGCTTGGTGAGCATCCCACACAAACGAATGCTCCACATGCGGGTTTCACATGCCACCAACTCCACATTCACAGGCAACTTCAGCGCCACAGCCGTTTTCAGATAGCCCTCAATGCAATGGCTCTAGACGCAAATATTGGTGTGAGAGCTAATTCAATCAAGGAAACACTGCATGTTGGTGAAGGGCAAATTGAGGAACGATCAGCCGAGTGGTTCTTGTGGGAGAAGTACTCCATTTGGCTCACTAACTTCACACACCATCAGGCTTCCAAGCAGCTCTCAAGGAAACTCAGTTTTCACACTCTATGCTTAGTGCCCTTTCACTGCATTATCTAGGAATGAACCTGGTAGAGCATCCCACACAAACGAATGCTCCACATGCGGGTTTCACATGCCACCAACTCCACATTCACAGGCAACTTCAGCGCCACAGCCGTTTCAGATAGCCCTCAATGCAAAGGCTCTAGACGCAAATATTGGTGTGAGAGCTAATTCAATCAAGGAAACACTGCATGTTGGTGACGGGCATATTGAAGAAGGATCAGCCGAGTGGTTCTTGTGGGAGAACAACTCCATTTGGCTCACTAACTTCACACACCATCAGGCTTCCAAGCAGCTCTCAAGGAAACTCAGTTTTCACACTCTATGCTTAGTGCCCTTTGAGTGCCTAGGACTGAAATGAAGCTTGGTGAGCATCCCACACAAACGAATGCTCCACATGCGGGTTTCACATGCCACCAACTCCACATTCACAGGCAACTTCAGCGCCACAGCCGTTTTCAGATAGCCCTCAATGCAAAGGCTCTAGACGCAAATATTGGTGTGAGAGCTAATTCAATCAAGGAAACACTGCATGTTGGTGAAGGGCATATTGAAGAAGGATCAGCCGAGTGGTTCTTGTGGGAGAACAACTCCATTTGGGTCACTAACTTCACTCACCATCAGGCGTCCAAGCAGCTCTCAAGGAAACTCAGTTTTCACACTCTATGCTTAGTGCCCTTTGAGTGCATTATCTAGGAATGAACCTGGTAGAGCATTCCACACAAACCAATGCTCCACATGCGGGTTTCACATGCCACCAACTCCACATTCACAGGCAACTTCAGCGCCACAGCCGTTTTCACATAGCCCTCAATGCAAAGGCTCTAGACGCAAATATTGGTGTGAGAGCTAATTCAATCAAGGAAACACTGCATGTTGGTGAAGGGCATATTGAAGAAGGATCAGCCGAGTGGTTCTTGTGGGAGAACAGCTCCATTTGGCTCACTAACTTCACACACCATCAGGCTTCCAAGCAGCTCTCAAGGAAACTCAGTTTTCACACTCTATGCTTAGTGCCCTTTCACTGCATTATCTAGGAATGAACCTGGTAGAGCATCCCACACAAACGAATGCTCCACATGCGGGTTTCACATGCCACCAACTCCACATTCACAGGCAACTTCAGCGCCACAGCCGTTTTCAGATAGCCCTCAATGCAAAGGCTCTAGACGCAAATATTGGTGTGAGAGCTAATTCAATCAAGGAAACACTGCATGTTGGTGAAGGGCAAATTGAGGAAGGATCAGTCGAGTGGTTCTTGTGGGAGAACAACTCCATTTGGCTCACTAACTTCACACACCATCAGGCTTCCAAGCAGCTCTCAAGGAAACTCAGTTTTCACACTCTATGCTTAGTGCCCTTTGAGTTCATTATCTAAGAATGAACCTGGTAGACCATCCCACACAAACGAATGCTCCACATGCGGGTTTCACATGCCACCAACTCCACATACACAGGCAACTTCAGCGCCACAGCCGTTTTCAGATAGCCCTCAATGCAAAGGCTCTAGACGCAAATATTGGTGTGAGAGCTAATTCAATCAAGGAAACACTGCATCTTGCTGAAGGGCATATTGAAGAAGGATCAGCCGAGTGGTTCTTGTGGGAGAACAACTCCATTTGGCTCACTAACTTCACACACCATCAAGCTTCCAAGCAGCTCTCAAGGAAACTCAGTTTTCACACTCTATGCTTAGTGCCCTTTGAGTGCCTAGGACTGAAATGAACCTGGTAGAGCATCCCACACAAACGAATGCTCCACATGCGGGTTTCACATGCCACCAACTCCACATTCACAGGCAACTTCAGCGCCACAGCCGTTTTCAGATAGCCCTCAATGCAAAGGCTCTAGACGCAAATATTGGTGTGAGAGCTAATTCAATCAAGGAAACACTGCATGTTGGTGAAGGGCATATTGAAGAAGGATCAGCCGAGTGGTTCTTGTGGGAGAACAACTCCATTTGGCTCACTAACTTCACACACCATCAGGCTTCCAAGCAGCTCTCAAGGAAACTCAGTTTTCACACTCTAGGCTTAATGTCCTTTGAGTGCCTAGGACTGAAATGAATCTTGGTGAGCATCCCACACAAACGAATGCTCCACATGCGGGTTTCACATGCCACCAACTCCACATTCACAGGCAACTTCAGCGCCACAGCCATTTGCAGATAGCCCTCAATGCAAAGGCTCTAGACGCAAATATTGGTGTGAGAGCTAATTCAATCAAGGAAACACTGCATGTTGGTGAAGGGCATATTGAAGAAGGATCAGCCGAGTGGTTCTTGTGGGAGAACAACTCCATTTGGCTCACTAACTTCACACACCATCAGGCTTCCAAGCAGCTCTCAAGGAAACTCAGTTTTCACACTCTATGCTTAGTGCCCTTTGAGTGCATTATCTAGGAATGAACCTGGTAGAGCATTCCACACAAACCAATGCTCCACATGCGGGTTTCACATGCCACCAACTCCACATTCACAGGCAACTTCAGCGCCACAGCCGTTTTCAGATGGCCCTCAATGCAAAGGCTCTAGACGCAAATATTGGTGTGAGAGCTAATTCAATCAAGGAAACACTGCATGTTGGTGAAGGGCATATTGAAGAAGGATCAGCCGAGTGGTTCTTGTGGGAGAACAACTCCATTTGGCTCACTAACTTCACACACCATCAGGCTTCCCAGCAGCTCTCAAGGAAACTCAGTTTTCACACTCTATGCTTAGTGCCCTTTGAATTCATTATCTAAGAATGAACCTGGTAGACCATCCCACACAAACGAATGCTCCACATGCGGGTTTCACATGCCACCAACTCCACATTCACAGGCAACTTCAGCGCCACAGCCGTTTTCAGATAGCCCTCAATGCAAAGGCTCTAGACGCAAATATTGGTGTGAGAGCTAATTCAATCAAGGAAACACTGCATGTTGGTGAAGGGCATATTGAAGAAGGATCAGCCGAGTGGTTCTTGTGGGAAAACAACTCCATTTGGCTCACTAACTTCACACACCATCAGGCTTCCAAGCAGCTCTCAAGGAAACTCAGTTTTCACACTATAGGCTTAATGTCCTTTGAGTGCCTACGACTGAAATGAATCTTGGTGAGCATCCCACACAAACGAATGCTCCACATGCGGGTTTCACATGCCACCAACTCCACATTCACAGGCAACTTCAGCGCCACAGCCATTTTCACATAGCCCTCAATGCAAAGGCTCTAGACGCAAATATTGGTGTGAGAGCTAATTCAATCAAGGAAACACTGCATGTTGGTGAAGGGCATATTGAAGAAGGATCAGCCGAGTGGTTCTTGTGGGAGAACAACTCCATTTGGCTCACTAACTTCACACACCATCAGGCTTCCAAGCAGCTCTCAAGGAAACTCAGTTTTCACACTCTGTGCTTAGTGCCCTTTCACTGCATTATCTAGGAATGAACCTGGTAGAGCATTCCACACAAACCAATGCTCCACATGCGGGTTTCACATGCCACCAACTCCACATTCACAGGCAACTTCAGCGCCACAGCCGTTTTCAGATGGCCTTCAATGCAAAGGCTCTAGACGCAAATATTGGTGTGAGAGCTAATTCAATCAAGGAAACACTGCATGTTGGTGAAGGGCATATTGAAGAAGGATTAGCCGAGTGGTTCTTGTGGGAGAACAACTCCATTTGGCTCACTAACTTCACACACCATCAGGCTTCCAAGCAGCTCTCAAGGAAACTCAGTATTCACACTTTATGCTTAGTGCCCTTTGAGTGCCTAGGACTGAAATGAAGCTTGGTGAGCATCCCACACAAACGAATGCTCCACATGCGGGTTTCACATGCCACCAACTCCACATTCACAGGCAACTTCAGCGCAACAGCCGTTTTCAGATAGCCCTCAATGCAAAGGCTCTAGACGCAAATATTGGTGTGAGAGCTAATTCAATCAAGGAAACACTGCATGTTGGTGAAGGGCAAATTGAGGAAGGATCAGCCGAGTGGTTCTTGTGGGAGAACAACTCCATTTGGCTCACTAACTTCACACACCATCAGGCTTCCAAGCAGCTCTCAAGGAAACTCAGTTTTCACACTCTATGCTTAGTGACCTTTGAGTGCCTAGGACTGAAATGAATCTTGGTGAGCATCCTACACAAACGAATGCTCCACATGCGGGTTTCACATGCCACCAACTCCACATTCACAGGCAACTTCAGCGCAACAGCCATTTTCAGATAGCCCTCAATGCAAAGGCTCTAGACGCAAATATTGGTGTGAGAGCTAATTCAATCAAGGAAACACTGCATGTTGGTGAAGGGCATATTGAAGAAGGATCAGCCGAGTGGTTCTTGTGGGAGAACAACTCCATTTGGCTCACTAACTTCACACACCATCAGGCTTCCAAGCAGCTCTCAAGGAAACTCAGTTTTCACACTCTATGCTTAGTGCCCTTTGAGTGCATTATCTAGGAATGAACCTGGTAGAGCATTCCACACAAACCAATGCTCCACATGCGGGTTTCACATGCCACCAACTCCACATTCACAGGCAACTTCAGCGCCACAGCCGTTTTCAGATGGCCCTCAATGCAAAGGCTCTACACGCAAATATTGGTGTGAGAGCTAATTCAATCAAGGAAACACTGCATGTTGGTGAAGGGCATATTGAAGAAGGATCAGCCGAGTGGTTCTTGTGGGAGAACAACTCCATTTGGCTCACTAACTTCACACACCATCAGGCTTCCAAGCAGCTCTCAAGGAAACTCAGTTTTCACACTTTATGCTTAGTGCCCTTTGAGTGCCTAGGACTGAAATGAAGCTTGGTGAGCATCCCACACAAACGAATGCTCCACATGCGGGTTTCACATGCCACCAACTCCACATTCACAGGCAACTTCAGCGCCACAGCCGTTTTCAGATAGCCCTCAATGCAAAGGCTCTAGACGCAAATATTGGTGTGAGAGCTAATTCAAACAAAGAAACACTGCATGTTGGTGAAGGGCATATTGAAGAAGGATCAGCCGAGTGGTTCTTGTGGGAGAACAACTCCATTTGGCTCACTAACTTCACACACCATCAGGCTTCCAAGCAGCTCTCAAGGAAACTCAGTTTTCACACTCTATGCTTAGTGCCCTTTGAGTGCATTATCTAGGAATGAACCTGGTAGAGCATTCTACACAAACCAATGCTCCACATGCGGGTTTCACATGCCACCAACTCCACATTCACAGGCAACTTCAGCGCCACAGCCGTTTTCACATAGCCCTCAATGCAAAGGCTCTAGACGCAAATATTGGTGTGAGAGCTAATTCAATCAAGGAAACACTGCATGTTGCTGAAGGGCATATTGAAGAAGGATCAGCCGAGTGGTTCTTGTGGGAGAACAACTCCATTTGGCTCACTAACTTCACACACCATCAGGCTTCCCAGCAGCTCTCAAGGAAACTCAGTTTTCACTCTATGCTTAGTGCCCTTTCACTGCATTATCTAGGAATGAACCTGGTAGAGCATCCCACACAAACGAATGCTCCACATGCGGGTTTCACATGCCACCAACTCCACATTCACAGGCAACTTCAGCGCCACAGCCATTTTCAGATAGCCCTCAATTCAAAGGCTCTAGACGCAAATATTGGTGTGAGAGCTAATTCAATCAAGTAAACACTGCATGTTGGTGAAGGGCATATTGAAGAAGGATCAGCCGAATGGTTCTTGTGGGAGAACAACTCCATTTGGCTCACTAAATTCACACACCATCAGGCGTCCAAGCAGCTCTCAAGGAAACTCAGTTTTCACACTATATGCTTAGTGCCCTTTGAGTGCCTAGGACTGAAATGAAGCTTGTTGAGCATCCCACACAAACGAATGCTCCACATGCGGGTTTCACATGCCACCAACTCCACATTCACAGGCAACTTCAGCGCCACAGCCATTTTCAGATAGCCCTCAATGCAAAGGCTCTAGACGCAAATATTGGTGTGAGAGCTAATTCAATCAAGGAAACACTGCATGTTGGTGAAGGGCATATTGAAGAAGGATCAGCCGAGTGGTTCTTGTGGGAGAACAACACCATTTGGCTCACTAACTTCACACACCATCAGGCTTCCAAGCAGCTCTCAAGGAAACTCAGTTTTCACACTCTATGCTTAGTGCCCTTTCACTGCATTATCTAGGAATGAATCTAGTAGAGCATCCTATACAAACGAATGCTCCACATGCGGGTTTCACATGCCACCAACTCCACATTCACAGGCAACTTCAGCGCCACAGCCGTTTTCAGATAGCCCTCAATGCAAAGGCTCTAGACGCAAATATTGGTGTGAGAGCTAATTCAATCAAGGAAACACTGCATGTTGCTGAAGGGCAAATTGAGGAAGGATCAGCCGAGTGGTTCTTGTGGGAGAACAACTCCATTTGGCTCACTAACTTCACACACCATCAGGCTTCCAAGCAGCTCTCAAGGAAACTCAGTTTTCACACTCTATGCTTAGTGCCCTTTGAGTGCCTAGGACTGAAGAGAAGCTTGGTGAGCATCCCACACAAACGAATGCTCCACATGCGGGTTTCACATGCCACCAACTCCACATTCACAGACAACTTCAGCGCCACAGCCATTTTCAGATATCCCTCAATACAGAGGCTCTAGACGCAAATATTGGTGTGAGAGCTAATTCAATCAAGGAAACACTGCATGTTGGTGAAGGGCATATTGAAGAAGTATCAGCCGAGTGGTTCTTGTGGGAGAACAACTCCATTTGGCTCACTAACTTCACACACCATCAGGCTCCAAGCAGCTCTCAAGGAAACTCAGTTTTCACACTCTATGCTTAGTGCCCTTTCACTGCATTATCTAGGAATGAACCTGGTAGAGCATCCCACAAAAACGAATGCTCCACATGCGGGTTTCACATGCCACCAACTCCACATTCACAGGCAACTTCAGCGCCACAGCCGTTTTCAGATAGCCCTCAATGCAAAGGCTCTAGACGCAAATATTGGTGTGAGAGCTAATTCAATCAAGAAACATTGCATGTTGGTGACGGGCATATTGAAGAAGGATCAGCCGAGTGGTTCTTGTGGGAGAACAACTCCATTTGGCTCACTAACTTCACACACCATCAGGCGTCCAAGCAGCTCTCAAGGAAACTCAGTTTTCACACTCTATGCTTAGTGCCCTTTGAGTGCCTAGGACTGAAATGAAGCTTGGTGAGCATCCCACACAAACGAATGCTCCACATGCGGGTTTCACATGCCACCAACTCCACATTCACAGGCAACTTCAGCGCCACAGCCGTTTTCAGATAGCCCTCAATGCAAAGGCTCTAGACGCAAATATTGGTGTGAGAGCTAATTCAATCAAGGAAACACTGCATGTTGGTGAAGGGCATATTGAAGAAGGATCAGCCGAGTGGTTCTTGTGGGAGAACAACTCCATTTGGGTCACTAACTTCACTCACCATCAGGCGTCCAAGCAGCTCTCAAGGAAACTCAGTTTTCACACTCTAGGCTTAATGTCCTTTGAGTGCCTAGGACTGAAATGAAGCTTGGTGAGCATCCCACACAAACGAATGCTCCACATGCGGGTTTCACATGCCACCAACTCCACATTCACAGGCAACTTCAGCGCCACAGCCATTTTCAGATAGCCCTCAATGCAAAGGCTCTAGACGCAAATATTGCTGTGAGAGCTAATTCAATCAAGGAAACACTGCATGTTGGTGAAGGGCATATTGAAGAAGGATCAGCCGAGTGGTTCTTGTGGGAGAACAACTCCATTTGGCTCACTAACTTCACACACCATCAGGCTTCCAAGCAGCTCTCAAGGAAACTCAGTTTTCACACTCTATGCTTAGTGCCCTTTGAGTGCATTATCTAGGAATGAACCTGGTAGAGCATTCCACACAAACCAATGCTCCACATGCGGGTTTCACATGCCACCAACTCCACATTCACAGGCAACTTCAGCGCCACAGCCGTTTTCACATAGCCCTCAATGCAAAGGCTCTAGACGCAAATATTGGTGTGAGAGCTAATTCAATCAAGGAAACACTGCATGTTGGTGAAGGGCAAATTGAGGAACGATCAGCCGAGTGGTTCTTGTGGGAGAAGTACTCCATTTGGCTCACTAACTTCACACACCATCAGGCTTCCAAGCAGCTCTCAAGGAAACTCAGTTTTCACACTCTATGCTTAGTGCCCTTTCACTGCATTATCTAGGAATGAACCTGGTAGAGCATCCCACACAAACGAATGCTCCACATGCGGGTTTCACATGCCACCAACTCCACATTCACAGGCAACTTCAGCGCCACAGCCGTTTTCAGATAGCCCTCAATGCAAAGGCTCTAGACGCAAATATTGGTGTGAGAGCTAATTCAATCAAGGAAACACTGCATGTTGGTGACGGGCATATTGAAGAAGGATCAGCCGAGTGGTTCTTGTGGGAGAACAACTCCATTTGGCTCACTAACTTCACACACCATCAGGCGTCCAAGCAGCTCTCAAGGAAACTCAGTTTTCACACTCTATGCTTAGTGCCCTTTGAGTGCCTAGGACTGAAATGAAGCTTGGTGAGCATCCCACACAAACGAATGCTCCACATGCGGGTTTCACATGCCACCAACTCCACATTCACAGGCAACTTCAGCGCCACAGCCGTTTTCAGATAGCCCTCAATGCAAAGGCTCTAGACGCAAATATTGGTGTGAGAGCTAATTCAATCAAGGAAACACTGCATGTTGGTGAAGGGCATATTGAAGAAGGATCAGCCGAGTGGTTCTTGTGGGAGAACAACTCCATTTGGGTCACTAACTTCACACACCATCAGGCTTCCAAGCAGCTCTCAAGGAAACTCAGTTTTCACACTCTATGCTTAGTGCCCTTTGAGTGCATTATCTAGGAATGAACCTGGTAGAGCATTCCACACAAACCAATGCTCCACATGCGGGTTTCACATGCCACCAACTCCACATTCACAGGCAACTTCAGCGCCACAGCCGTTTTCAGATAGCCCTCAATGCAAAGGCTCTAGACGCAAATATTGGTGTGAGAGCTAATTCAATCAAGGAAACACTGCATGTTGGTGAAGGGCATATTGAAGAAGGATCAGCCGAGTGGTTCTTGTGGGAGAACAACTCCATTTGGCTCACTAACTTCACACACCATCAGGCTTCCAAGCAGCTCTCAAGGAAACTCAGTTTTCACACTCTATGCTTAGTGCCCTTTGAGTGCATTATCTAGGAATGAACCTGGTAGAGCATTCCACACAAACCAATGCTCCACATGCGGGTTTCACATGCCACCAACTCCACATTCACAGGCAACTTCAGCGCCACAGCCGTTTTCACATAGCCCTCAATGCAAAGGCTCTAGACGCAAATATTGGTGTGAGAGCTAATTCAATCAAGGAAACACTGCATGTTGGTGAAGGGCATATTGAAGAAGGATCAGCCGAGTGGTTCTTGTGGGAGAACAACTCCATTTGGCTCACTAACTTCACACACCATCAGGCTTCCAAGCAGCTCTCAAGGAAACTCAGTTTTCACACTCTATGCTTAGTGCCCTTTCACTGCATTATCTAGGAATGAACCTGGTAGAGCATCCCACACAAACGAATGCTCCACATGCGGGTTTCACATGCCACCAACTCCACATTCACAGGCAACTTCAGCGCCACAGCCGTTTTCAGATAGCCCTCAATGCAAAGGCTCTAGACGCAAATATTGGTGTGAGAGCTAATTCAATCAAGGAAACACTGCATGTTGGTGAAGGGCAAATTGAGGAAGGATCAGTCGAGTGGTTCTTGTGGGAGAACAACTCCATTTGGCTCACTAACTTCACACACCATCAGGCTTCCAAGCAGCTCTCAAGGAAACTCAGTTTTCACACTCTATGCTTAGTGCCCTTTGAGTTCATTATCTAAGAATGAACCTGGTAGACCATCCCACACAAACGAATGCTCCACATGCGGGTTTCACATGCCACCAACTCCACATACACAGGCAACTTCAGCGCCACAGCCGTTTTCAGATAGCCCTCAATGCAAAGGCTCTAGACGCAAATATTGGTGTGAGAGCTAATTCAATCAAGGAAACACTGCATCTTGCTGAAGGGCATATTGAAGAAGGATCAGCCGAGTGGTTCTTGTGGGAGAACAACTCCATTTGGCTCACTAACTTCACACACCATCAAGCTTCCAAGCAGCTCTCAAGGAAACTCAGTTTTCACACTCTATGCTTAGTGCCCTTTGAGTGCCTAGGACTGAAATGAACCTGGTAGAGCATCCCACACAAACGAATGCTCCACATGCGGGTTTCACATGCCACCAACTCCACATTCACAGGCAACTTCAGCGCCACAGCCGTTTTCAGATAGCCCTCAATGCAAAGGCTCTAGACGCAAATATTGGTGTGAGAGCTAATTCAATCAAGGAAACACTGCATGTTGGTGAAGGGCATATTGAAGAAGGATCAGCCGAGTGGTTCTTGTGGGAGAACAACTCCATTTGGCTCACTAACTTCACACACCATCAGGCTTCCAAGCAGCTCTCAAGGAAACTCAGTTTTCACACTCCATGCTTAGTGACCTTTGAGTGCCTAGGACTGAAATGAAGCTTGGTGAGCATCCCACACAAACGAATGCTCCACATGCGGGTTTCACATGCCACCAACTCCACATTCACAGGCAACTTCAGCGCCACAGCCATTTGCAGATAGCCCTCAATGCAAAGGCTCTAGACGCAAATATTGGTGTGAGAGCTAATTCAATCAAGGAAACACTGCATGTTGGTGAAGGGCATATTGAAGAAGGATCAGCCGAGTGGTTCTTGTGGGAGAACAACTCCATTTGGCTCACTAACTTCACACACCATCAGGCTTCCAAGCAGCTCTCAAGGAAACTCAGTTTTCACACTCTATGCTTAGTGCCCTTTGAGTGCATTATCTAGGAATGAACCTGGTAGAGCATTCCACACAAACCAATGCTCCACATGCGGGTTTCACATGCCACCAACTCCACATTCACAGGCAACTTCAGCGCCACAGCCGTTTTCAGATGGCCCTCAATGCAAAGGCTCTAGACGCAAATATTGGTGTGAGAGCTAATTCAATCAAGGAAACACTGCATGTTGGTGAAGGGCATATTGAAGAAGGATCAGCCGAGTGGTTCTTGTGGGAGAACAACTCCATTTGGCTCACTAACTTCACACACCATCAGGCTTCCAAGCAGCTCTCAAGAAAACTCAGTTTTCACACTCTATGCTTAGTGCCCTTTCACTGCATTATCTAGGAATGAACCTGGTAGAGCATCCCACACAAGCCAATGCTCCACATGCGGGTTTCACATGCCACCAACTCCACATTCACAGGCAACTTCAGCGCCACAGCCGTTTTCACATAGCCCTCAATGCAAAGGCTCTAGACGCAAATATTGGTGTGAGAGCTAATTCAATCCAGGAAACAGTGCGTGTTGCTGAAAGGCATATTGAAGAAGGATCAGCCGAGTGGTTCTTGTGGGAGAACAACTCCATTTGGCTCACTAACTTCACACACCATCAGGCTTCCAAGCAGCTCTCAAGGAAACTCAGTTTTCACACTTTATGCTTAGTGCCTTTTGAGTGCCTAGGACTGAAATGAAGCTTGGTGAGCATCCCACACAAACGAATGCTCCACATGCGGGTTTCACATGCCACCAACTCCACATTCACAGGCAACTTCAGCGCCACAGCCGTTTTCAGATAGCCCTCAATGCAAAGGCTCTAGACGCAAATATTGGTGTGAGAGCTAATTCAATCAAGGAAACACTGCATGTTGGTGAAGGGCAAATTGAGGAAGGATCAGCCGAGTGGTTCTTGTGGGAGAAGAACTTCATTTGGCTCACTAACTTCACACACCATCAGGCTTCCAAGCAGCTCTCAAGGAAACTCAGTTTTCACACTCTATGCTTAGTGCCCTTTGAGTGCCTAGGACTGAAATGAAGCTTGGTGAGCATCCTACACAAACGAATGCTCCACATGCGGGTTTCACATGCCACCAACTCCACATTCACAGGCAACTTCAGCGCCACAGCCGTTTTCACATAGCCCTCAATGCAAAGGCTCTAGACGCAAATATTGGTGTGAGAGCTAATTCAATCAAGGAAACACTGCATGTTGGTGAAGGGCATATTGAAGAAGGATCAGCCGAGTGGTTCTTGTGGGAGAACAACTCCATTTGGCTCACTAACTTCACACACCATCAGGCTTCCCAGCAGCTCTCAAGGAAACTCAGTTTTCACACTCTATGCTTAGTGCCCTTTGAGTTCATTATCTAAGAATGAACCTGGTAGACCATCCCACACAAACGAATGCTCCACATGCGGGTTTCACATGCCACCAACTCCACATTCACAGGCAACTTCAGCGCCACAGCCGTTTTCAGATAGCCCTCAATGCAAAGGCTCTAGACGCAAATATTGGTGTGAGAGCTAATTCAATCAAGGAAACACTGCATGTTGGTGAAGGGCATATTGAAGAAGGATCAGCCGAGTGGTTCTTGTGGGAGAACAACTCCATTTGGCTCACTCACTTCACACACCATCAAGCTTCCAAGCAGCTCTCAAGGAAACTCAGTTTTCACACTCTATGCTTAGTGCCCTTTGAGTGCCTAGGACTGAAATGAACCTGGTAGAGCATCCCACACAAACGAATGCTCCACATGCGGGTTTCACATGCCACCAACTCCACATTCACAGGCAACTTCAGCGCCACAGCCGTTTTCAGATAGCCCTCAATGCAAAGGCTCTAGACGCAAATATTGGTGTGAGAGCTAATTCAATCAAGGAAACACTGCATGTTGGTGAAGGGCATATTGAAGAAGGATCAGCCGAGTGGTTCTTGTGGGAAAACAACTCCATTTGGCTCACTAACTTCACACACCATCAGGCTTCCAAGCAGCTCTCAAGGAAACTCAGTTTTCACACTATAGGCTTAATGTCCTTTGAGTGCCTAGGACTGAAATGAATCTTGGTGAGCATCCCACACAAACGAATGCTCCACATGCGGGTTTCACATGCTACCAACTCCACATTCACAGGCAACTTCAGCGCCACAGCCATTTGCAGATAGCCCTCAATGCAAAGGCTCTAGACGCAAATATTGGTGTGAGAGCTAATTCAATCAAGGAAACATTGCATGTTGGTGAAGGGCAAATTGAGGAACGATCAGCCGAGTGGTTCTTGTGGGAGAACTACTCCATTTGGCTCACTAACTTCACACACCATCAGGCTTCCAAGCAGCTCTCAAGGAAACTCAGTTTTCACACTCTATGCTTAGTGCCCTTTGAGTGCATTATCTAGGAATGAACCTGGTAGAGCATCCCACACAAACCAATGCTCCACATGCGGGTTTCACATGCCACCAACTCCACATTCACAGGCAACTTCAGCGCCACAGCCGTTTTCAGATGGCCCTCAATGCAAAGGCTCTAGACGCAAATATTGGTGTGAGAGCTAATTCAATCAAGGAAACACTGCATGTTGGTGAAGGGCATATTGAAGAAGGATCAGCCGAGTGGTTCTTGTGGGAGAACAACTCCATTTGGCTCACTAACTTCACACACCATCAGGCTTCCAAGCAGCTCTCAAGGAAACTCAGTTTTCACACTCTATGCTTAGTGCCCTTTCACTGCATTATCTAGGAATGAACCTGGTAGAGCATCCCACACAAACGAATGCTCCACATGCGGGTTTCACATGCCACCAACTCCACATTCACAGGCAGCTTCAGCGCCACAGCCGTTTTCAGATAGCCCTCAATTCAAAGGCTCTAGACGCAAATATTGGTGTGAGAGCTAATTCAATCAAGGAAACACTGCATGTTGGTGAAGGGCAAATTGAGGAAGGATCAGCCGAGTGGTTCTTGTGGGAGAACAATTCCATTTGGCTCACTAACTTCACACACCATCAGGCTTCCAAGCAGCTCTCAAGGAAACTCAGTTTTCACACTCTATGCTTAGTGCCCTTTGAGTGCCTAGGACTGAAATGAAGCTTGGTGAGCATCCTACACAAACGAATGCTCCACATGCGGGTTTCACATGCCACCAACTCCACATTCACAGGCAACTTCAGCGCCACAGCCGTTTTCAGATAGCCCTCAATGCAAAGGCTCTAGACGCAAATATTGGTGTGAGAGCTAATTCAATCAAGGAAACACTGCATGTTGGTGAAGGGCATATTGAAGAAGGATCAGCCGAGTGGTTCTTGTGGGAGAACAACTCCATTTGGCTCACTAACTTCACACACCATCAGGCTTCCAAGCAGCTCTCAAGGAAACTCAGTTTTCACACTCTATGCTTAGTGCCCTTTGAGTGCATTATCTAGGAATGAACCTGGTAGAGTATTCCACACAAACGAATGCTCCACATGCGGGTTTCACATGCCACCAACTCCACATTCACAGGCAACTTCAGCGCCACAGCCGTGTTCAGATGGCCCTCAATGCAAAGGCTCTAGACGCAAATATTGGTGTGAGAGCTAATTCAATCAAGGAAACACTGCATGTTGGTGAAGGGCATATTGAAGAAGGATCAGCCGAGTGGTTCTTTTGGGAGAACAACTCCATTTGGCTCACTAACTTCACACACCATCAGGCTTCCAAGCAGCTCTCAAGGAAACTCAGTTTTCACACTCTATGCTTAGTGCCCTTTCACTGCATTATCTAGGAATGAACCTGGTAGAGCATCCCACACAAACGAATGCTCCACATGCGGGTTTCACATGCCACCAACTCCACATTCACAGGCAACTTCAGCGCCACAGCCGTTTTCAGATAGCCCTCAATTCAAAGGCTCTAGACGCAAATATTGGTGTGAGAGCTAATTCAATCCAGGAAACAGTGCGTGTTGCTGAAAGGCATATTGAAGAAGGATCAGCCGAGTGGTTCTTGTGGGAGAACAACTCCATTTGGCTCACTAACTTCACACACCATCAGGCTTCCAAGCAGCTCTCAAGGAAACTCAGTTTTCACACTTTATGCTTAGTGCCCTTTGAGTGCCTAGGACTGAAATGAAGCTTGGTGAGCATCCCACACAAACGAATGCTCCACATGCGGGTTTCACATGCCACCAACTCCACATTCACAGGCAACTTCAGCGCCACAGCCGTTTTCAGATAGCCCTCAATGCAAAGGCTCTAGACGCAAATATTGGTGTGAGAGCTAATTCAATCAAGGAAACACTGCATGTTGGTGAAGGGCAAATTGAGGAAGGATCAGCCGAGTGGTTCTTGTGGGAGAACAACTCCATTTGGCTCACTAACTTCACACACCATCAGGCTTCCAAGCAGCTCTCAAGGAAACTCAGTTTTCACACTCTATGCTTAGTGCCCTTTGAGTGCCTAGGACTGAAATGAAGCTTGGTGAGCATCCTACACAAACGAATGCTCCACATGCGGGTTTCACATGCTACCAACTCCACATTCACAGGCAACTTCAGCGCCACAGCCATTTGCAGATAGCCCTCAATGCAAAGGCTCTAGACGCAAATATTGGTGTGAGAGCTAATTCAATCAAGGAAACATTGCATGTTGGTGAAGGGCAAATTGAGGAACGATCAGCCGAGTGGTTCTTGTGGGAGAACTACTCCATTTGGCTCACTAACTTCACACACCATCAGGCTTCCAAGCAGCTCTCAAGGAAACTCAGTTTTCACACTCTATGCTTAGTGCCCTTTGAGTGCATTATCTAGGAATGAACCTGGTAGAGCATCCCACACAAACCAATGCTCCACATGCGGGTTTCACATGCCACCAACTCCACATTCACAGGCAACTTCAGCGCCACAGCCGTTTTCAGATGGCCCTCAATGCAAAGGCTCTAGACGCAAATATTGGTGTGAGAGCTAATTCAATCAAGGAAACACTGCATGTTGGTGAAGGGCATATTGAAGAAGGATCAGCCGAGTGGTTCTTGTGGGAGAACAACTCCATTTGGCTCACTAACTTCACACACCATCAGGCTTCCAAGCAGCTCTCAAGGAAACTCAGTTTTCACACTCTATGCTTAGTGCCCTTTCACTGCATTATCTAGGAATGAACCTGGTAGAGCATCCCACACAAACGAATGCTCCACATGCGGGTTTCACATGCCACCAACTCCACATTCACAGGCAGCTTCAGCGCCACAGCCGTTTTCAGATAGCCCTCAATTCAAAGGCTCTAGACGCAAATATTGGTGTGAGAGCTAATTCAATCAAGGAAACACTGCATGTTGGTGAAGGGCAAATTGAGGAAGGATCAGCCGAGTGGTTCTTGTGGGAGAACAATTCCATTTGGCTCACTAACTTCACACACCATCAGGCTTCCAAGCAGCTCTCAAGGAAACTCAGTTTTCACACTCTATGCTTAGTGCCCTTTGAGTGCCTAGGACTGAAATGAAGCTTGGTGAGCATCCTACACAAACGAATGCTCCACATGCGGGTTTCACATGCCACCAACTCCACATTCACAGGCAACTTCAGCGCCACAGCCGTTTTCAGATAGCCCTCAATGCAAAGGCTCTAGACGCAAATATTGGTGTGAGAGCTAATTCAATCAAGGAAACACTGCATGTTGGTGAAGGGCATATTGAAGAAGGATCAGCCGAGTGGTTCTTGTGGGAGAACAACTCCATTTGGCTCACTAACTTCACACACCATCAGGCTTCCAAGCAGCTCTCAAGGAAACTCAGTTTTCACACTCTATGCTTAGTGCCCTTTGAGTGCATTATCTAGGAATGAACCTGGTAGAGTATTCCACACAAACGAATGCTCCACATGCGGGTTTCACATGCCACCAACTCCACATTCACAGGCAACTTCAGCGCCACAGCCGTGTTCAGATGGCCCTCAATGCAAAGGCTCTAGACGCAAATATTGGTGTGAGAGCTAATTCAATCAAGGAAACACTGCATGTTGGTGAAGGGCATATTGAAGAAGGATCAGCCGAGTGGTTCTTTTGGGAGAACAACTCCATTTGGCTCACTAACTTCACACACCATCAGGCTTCCAAGCAGCTCTCAAGGAAACTCAGTTTTCACACTCTATGCTTAGTGCCCTTTCACTGCATTATCTAGGAATGAACCTGGTAGAGCATCCCACACAAACGAATGCTCCACATGCGGGTTTCACATGCCACCAACTCCACATTCACAGGCAACTTCAGCGCCACAGCCGTTTTCAGATAGCCCTCAATTCAAAGGCTCTAGACGCAAATATTGGTGTGAGAGCTAATTCAATCCAGGAAACAGTGCGTGTTGCTGAAAGGCATATTGAAGAAGGATCAGCCGAGTGGTTCTTGTGGGAGAACAACTCCATTTGGCTCACTAACTTCACACACCATCAGGCTTCCAAGCAGCTCTCAAGGAAACTCAGTTTTCACACTTTATGCTTAGTGCCCTTTGAGTGCCTAGGACTGAAATGAAGCTTGGTGAGCATCCCACACAAACGAATGCTCCACATGCGGGTTTCACATGCCACCAACTCCACATTCACAGGCAACTTCAGCGCCACAGCCGTTTTCAGATAGCCCTCAATGCAAAGGCTCTAGACGCAAATATTGGTGTGAGAGCTAATTCAATCAAGGAAACACTGCATGTTGGTGAAGGGCAAATTGAGGAAGGATCAGCCGAGTGGTTCTTGTGGGAGAACAACTCCATTTGGCTCACTAACTTCACACACCATCAGGCTTCCAAGCAGCTCTCAAGGAAACTCAGTTTTCACACTCTATGCTTAGTGCCCTTTGAGTGCCTAGGACTGAAATGAAGCTTGGTGAGCATCCTACACAAACGAATGCTCCACATGCGGGTTTCACATGCCACCAACTCCACATTCACAGGCAACTTCAGCACCACAGCCGTTTTCACATAGCCCTCAATGCAAAGGCTCTAGACGCAAATATTGGTGTGAGAGCTAATTCAATCAAGGAAACACTGCATGTTGGTGAAGGGCATATTGAAGAAGGATCAGCCGAGTGGTTCTTGTGGGAGAACAACTCCATTTGGCTCACTAACTTCACACACCATCAGGCTTCCAAGCAGCTCTCAAGGAAACTCAGTTTTCACACTCTATGCTTAGTGCCCTTTCACTGCATTATCTAGGAATGAATCTAGTAGAGCATCCTATACAAACGAATGCTCCACATGCGGGTTTCACATGCCACCAACTCCACATTCACAGGCAACTTCAGCGCCACAGCCGTTTTCAGATGGCCCTCAATGCAAAGGCTCCAGACGCAAATATTGGTGTGAGAGCTAATTCAATCAAGGAAACACTGCATGTTGGTGAAGGGCATATTGAAGAAGGATCAGCCGAGTGGTTCTTGTGGGAGAACAACTTCATTTGGCTCACTAACTTCACTCACCATCAGGCTTCCAAGCAGCTCTCAAGGAAACTCAGTTTTCACACTCTATGCTTAGTGCCCTTTGAGTGCCGAGGACTGAAATGAACCTGGTAGAGCATCCCACACAAAAGAATGCTCCACATGCGGGTTTCACATGCCACCAACTCCACATTCACAGGCAACTTCAGTGCCACAGCCGTTTTCAGATAGCCCTCAATTCAAAGGCTCTAGACGCAAATATTGGTGTGAGAGCTAATTCAATCAAGGAAACACTGCATGTTGGTGAAGGGCTTATTGAAGAAGGATCAGCCGAGTGATTCTTGTGGGAGAACAACTCCATTTGGCTCACTAACTTCACACACCATCAGGCTTCCAAGCAGCTCTCAAGGAAACTCAGTTTTCACACTCTATGCTTAGTGCCCTTTGAGTGCATTATCTAGGAATGAACCTGGTAGAGCATTCTACACAAACCAATGCTCCACATGCGGGTTTCACATGCCACCAACTCCACATTCACAGGCAACTTCAGCGCCACAGCCGTTTTCAGATAGCCCTCAATGCAAAGGCTCTAGACGCAAATATTGGTGTGAGAGCTAATTCAATCAAGGAAACACTGCATGTTGGTGAAGGGCATATTGAAGAAGGATCAGCCGAGTGGTTCTTGTGGGAGAACAACTCCATTTGGCTCACAAACTTCACACACCATCAGGCTTCCAAGCAGCTCTCAAGGAAACTCAGTTTTCACACTCTAGGCTTAATGTCCTTTGAGTGCCTAGGACTGAAATGAAGCTTGGTGAGCATCCCACACAAACGAATGCTCCACATGCGGGTTTCACATGCCACCAACTCCACATTCACAGGCAACTTCAGCGCCACAGCCGTTTTCAGATAGCCCTCAATGCAAAGGCTCTAGACGCAAATATTGGTGTGAGAGCTAATTCAATCAAGGAAACACTGCATGTTGGTGAAGGGCAAATTGAGGAACGATCAGCCGAGTGGTTCTTGTGGGAGAACTACTCCATTTGGCTCACTAACTTCACACACCATCAGGCTTCCAAGCAGCTCTCAAGGAAACTCAGTTTTCACACTCTATGCTTAGTGCCCTTTCACTGCATTATCTAGGAATGAACCTGGTAGAGCATCCCACACAAACGAATGCTCCACATGCGGGTTTCATATGCCACCAACTCCACATTCACAGGCAACTTCAGTGCCACAGCCGTTTTCAGATAGCCCTCAATGCAAAGGCTCTAGACGCAAATATTGGTGTGAGAGCTAATTCAATCAAGGAAACACTGCATGTTGGTGACGGGCATATTGAAGAAGGATCAGCCGAGTGGTTCTTGTGGGAGAACAACTCCATTTGGCTCACTAACTTCACACACCATCAGGCGTCCAAGCAGCTCTCAAGGAAACTCAGTTTTCACACTCTATGCTTAGTGCCCTTTGAGTGCCTAGGACTGAAATGAAGCTTGGTGAGCATCCCACACAAACGAATGCTCCACATGCGGGTTTCACATGCCACCAACTCCACATTCACAGGCAACTTCAGCGCCACAGCCATTTTCAGATAGCCCTCAATGCAAAGGCTCTAGACGCAAATATTGGTGTGAGAGCTAATTCAATCAAGGAAACACTGCATGTTGGTGAAGGGCATATTGAAGAAGGATCAGCCGAGTGGTTCTTGTGGGAGAACAACTCCATTTGGCTCACTAACTTCACTCACCATCAGGCTTCCAAGCAGCTCTCAAGGAAACTCAGTTTTCACACTCTATGCTTAGTGCCCTTTGAGTGCCTAGGACTGAAATGAACCTGGTAGAGCATCCCACACAAACGAATGCTCCACATGCGGGTTTCACATGCCACCAACTCCACATTCACAGGCAGCTTCAGCGCCACAGCCGTTTTCACATAGCCCTCAATGCAAAGGCTCTAGACGCAAATATTGGTGTGAGAGCTAATTCAATCAAGGAAACACTGCATGTTGGTGAAGGGCATATTGAAGAAGGATCAGCCGAGTGGTTCTTGTGGGAGAACAACTCCATTTGGCTCACTAACTTCACACACCATCAGGCTTCCAAGCAGCTCTCAAGAAACTCAGTTTTCACACTCTATGCTTAGTGCCCTTTCACTGCATTATCTAGGAATGAACCTGGTAGAGCATCCCACACAAACGAATGCTCCACATGCGGGTTTCACATGCCACCAACTCCACATTCACAGGCAACTTCAGCGCCACAGCCGTTTTCAGATAGCCCTCAATTCAAAGGCTCTAGACGCAAATATTGGTGTGAGAGCTAATTCAATCCAGGAAACAGTGCGTGTTGCTGAAAGGCATATTGAAGAAGGATCAGCCGAGTGGTTCTTGTGGGAGAACAACTCCATTTGGGTCACTAACTTCACACACCATCAGGCTTCCAAGCAGCTCTCAAGGAAACTCAGTTTTCACACTCTATGCTTAGTGCCCTTTGAGTGCATTATCTAGGAATGAACCTGGTAGAGCATTCCACACAAACCAATGCTCCACATGCGGGTTTCACATGCCACCAACTCCACATTCACAGGCAACTTCAGCGCCACAGCCGTTTTCAGATAGCCCCTCAATGCAAAGGCTCTAGACGCAAATATTGGTGTGAGAGCTAATTCAATCAAGGAAACACTGCATGTTGGTGAAGGGCATATTGAAGAAGGATCAGCCGAGTGGTTCTTGTGGGAGAACAACTCCATTTGGCTCACTAACTTCACACACCATCACGCTTCCAAGCAGCTCTCAAGGAAACTCAGTTTTCACACTCTATGCTTAGTGCCCTTTGAGTGCATTATCTAGGAATGAACCTGGTAGAGCATTCCACACAAACCAATGCTCCACATGCGGGTTTCACATGCCACCAACTCCACATTCACAGGCAACTTCAGCGCCACAGCCGTTTTCACATAGCCCTCAATGCAAAGGCTCTAGACGCAAATATTGGTGTGAGAGCTAATTCAATCAAGGAAACACTGCATGTTGGTGAAGGGCATATTGAAGAAGGATCAGCCGAGTGGTTCTTGTGGGAGAACAACTCCATTTGGCTCACTAACTTCACACACCATCAGGCTTCCAAGCAGCTCTCAAGGAAACTCAGTTTTCACACTCTATGCTTAGTGCCCTTTCACTGCATTATCTAGGAATGAACCTGGTAGAGCATCCCACACAAACGAATGCTCCACATGCGGGTTTCACATGCCACCAACTCCACATTCACAGGCAACTTCAGCGCCACAGCCGTTTTCAGATAGCCCTCAATGCAAAGGCTCTAGACGCAAATATTGGTGTGAGAGCTAATTCAATCAAGGAAACACTGCATGTTGGTGAAGGGCAAATTGAGGAAGGATCAGTCGAGTGGTTCTTGTGGGAGAACAACTCCATTTGGCTCACTAACTTCACACACCATCAGGCTTCCAAGCAGCTCTCAAGGAAACTCAGTTTTCACACTCTATGCTTAGTGCCCTTTGAGTTCATTATCTAAGAATGAACCTGGTAGACCATCCCACACAAACGAATGCTCCACATGCGGGTTTCACATGCCACCAACTCCACATACACAGGCAACTTCAGCGCCACAGCCGTTTTCAGATAGCCCTCAATGCAAAGGCTCTAGACGCAAATATTGGTGTGAGAGCTAATTCAATCAAGGAAACACTGCATCTTGCTGAAGGGCATATTGAAGAAGGATCAGCCGAGTGGTTCTTGTGGGAGAACAACTCCATTTGGCTCACTAACTTCACACACCATCAAGCTTCCAAGCAGCTCTCAAGGAAACTCAGTTTTCACACTCTATGCTTAGGTGCCCTTTGAGTGCCTAGGACTGAAATGAACCTGGTAGAGCATCCCACACAAACGAATGCTCCACATGCGGGTTTCACATGCCACCAACTCCACATTCACAGGCAACTTCAGCGCCACAGCCGTTTTCAGAT
>NW_026698114.1:0-32904 GCF_030435755.1 Ochotona princeps
GTAGAGCATCCCACACAAACGAATGCTCCACATGTGGGTTTCACATGCCACCAACTCCACATTCTCAGGCAACTAAATCACCACAGCCGTTTTCAGATAGCCCTCAATGCAAAGGCTCTAGACGCAATATTGGTGTGAGAGCTAATTCAATCAAGGAAACACTGCATGTTGGTGAAGGGCATATTGAAGAAGGATCAGCCGAGTGGTTCTTGTGGGAGAACAACTCCATTTGGCTCACTAACTTCACACACCATCAGGCTTCCAAGCAGCTCTCAAGGAAACTCAGTTTTCAACTCTATGCTTAGTGCCCTTTGAGTGCATTATCTAGGAATGAACCTGGTAGAGCATCCCACACAAACGAATGCTCCACATGCGGGTTTCACGTGCCACCAACTCCACATTCACAGGCAACTTCAGCGCCACAGCCGTTTTCAGATAGCCCTCAATGCAAAGGCTCTAGACGCAAATATTGGTATGAGAGCTAATTCAATCAAGGAAACACTGCATGTTGGTGAAGGGCATATTGAAGAAGGATCAGCCAAGTGGTTCTTGTGGAGAACAACTCCATTTGGCTCACTAGCTTCACACACCATCAGGCTTCCAAGCAGCTCTCAAGGAAACTCAGTTTTCACACTCTATGCTTAGTGCCCTTTGAGTGCATTATCTAGGAATGAACCTGGTAGAGCATCCCACACAAACGAATGCTCCACATGCGGGTTTCACATGCCACCAACTCCACATTCTCAGGCAACTTCAGCACCACAGCCGTTTTCAGATAGCCCTCAATGAAAAGGCTCTAGACGCAATATTGGTGTGAGAGCTAATTCAATCAAGGAAACACTGCATGTTGGTGAAGGGCATATTGAAGAAGGATCAGCCAAGTGGTTCTTGTGGGAGAACAACTCCATTTGGCTCACTAACTTCACACACCATCAGGCTTCCAAGCAGCTCTCAAGGAAACTCAGTTTTCACACTCTAGGCTTAGTGCCCTTTGAGTGCATTATCTAGGAATGAACCTGGTAGAGCATCCCACACAAACGAATGCTCCACATGCGGGTTTCACATGCCACCAACTCCACATTCACAGGCAACTAAATCACCACAGCCGTTTTCAGATAGCCCTCAATGCAAAGGCTCTAGACGCAATATTGGTGTGAGAGCTAATTCAATCAAGGAAACACTGCATGTTGGTGAAGGGCATATTGAAGAAGGATCGGCCGAGTGGTTCTTGTGGGAGAACAACTCCATTTGGCTCACTAACTTCACACACCATCAGGCTTCCAAGCAGCTCTCAAGAAACTCACTTTTCACACTCTATGCTTAGTGCCCTTTGAGTGCATTATCTAGGAATGAACCTGGTAGAGCATCCCACACAAACGAATGCTCCACATGCGGGTTTCACGTGCCACCAACTCCACATTCACAGGCAACTTCAGCGCCACAGCCGTTTTCAGATAGCCCTCAATGCAAAGGCTCTAGACGCAAATATTGGTATGAGAGCTAATTCAATCAAGGAAACACTGCATGTTGGTGAAGGGCATATTGAAGAAGGATCAGCCAAGTGGTTCTTGTGGAGAACAACTCCATTTGGCTCACTAGCTTCACACACCATCAGGCTTCCAAGCAGCTCTCAAGGAAACTCAGTTTTCACACTCTATGCTTAGTGCCCTTTGAGTGCATTATCTAGGAATGAACCTGGTAGAGCATCCCACACAAACGAATGCTCCACATGCGGTTTCACATGCCACCAACTCCACATTCTCAGGCAACTTCAGCACCACAGCCCGTTTTCAGATAGCCCTCAATGCAAAGGCTCTAGACGCAAATATTGGTGTGAGAGCTAATTCAATCAAGGAAACACTGCATGTTGGTGAAGGGCATATTGAAGAAGGATCAGCCGAGTGGTTTTTTGTGGGAGAACAACTCCATTTGGCTCACTAACTTCACACACCATCAGGCTTCCAAGCAGCTCTCAAGGAAACTCAGTTATCACACTCTAGGCTTAGTGCCCTTTGAGTACCTAGGACTGAAATGAACCTGGTAGAGCATCCCACACAAACGAATGCTCCACATGCGGGTTTCACATGCCACCAACTCCACATTCACAGGCAACTTCAGCACCACAGCCGTTTTCAGATTGCCCTCAATGCAAAGGCTCTAGACGCAAATATTGGTGTGAGAGCTAATTCAATCAAGGAAACACTGCATGTTGGTGAAGGGCATATTGAAGAAGGATCAGCCGAGTGGTTCTTGTGGGAGAACAACTCCATCTGGCTCACTAACTTCACACACCATCAGGCTTCCAAGCAGCTCTCAAGGAAACTCAGTTTTCACACTCTATGCTTAGTGCCCTTTGAGTGCCTAGGACTAAAATGAAGCTTGGTGAGCATCCCACACAACGAATGCTCCACATGCGGGTTTCACATGCCACCAACTCCACATTCTCAGGCAACTTCAGCGCCACAGCCGTTTTCAGATAGCCCTCAATGCAAAGGCTCTAGACGCAAATGATGGTGTGAGAGCTAATTCAATCAAGGAAACACTGCATGTTGGTGAAGGGCATATTGAAGAAGGATCAGCCGAGTGGTTCTTGTGGGAGAACAACTCCATTTGGCTCACTAACTTCACACACCATCAGGCTTCCAAGCAGCTCTCAAGGAAACTCAGTTTTCACACTCTATGCTTAGTGCCCTTTGAGTGCATTATCTAGGAATGAACCTGGTAGAGCATCCCACACAAACGAATGCTCCACATGCGGGTTTCACATGCCACCAACTCCACATTCTCAGGCAACTTCAGCGCCACAGCCGTTTTCAGATAGCCCACAATGCAAAGGCTCTAGACGCAAATACTGGTGTGAGAGCTAATTCAATCAAGGAAACACTGCATGTTGGTGAAGGGCATAATGAAGAAGGATCAGCCGAGTGGCTCTTGTGGGAGAACAACTCCATTTGGCTCACTAACTTCACACACCATCAGGCTTCCAAGCAGCTCTCAAGGAAACTCAGTTTTCAACTCTATGCTTAGTGCCCTTTGAGTGCATTATCTAGGAATGAACCTGGTAGAGCATCCCACACAAACGAATGCTCCACATGCGGGTTTCACATGCCACCAACTCCACATTCTCAGGCAACTTCAGCGCCACAGCCATTTTCAGATAGCCCTCAATGCAAAGGCTCTAGACGCAAATACTGGTGTGAGAGCTAATTCAATCAAGGAAACACTGCATGTTGGTGAAGGGCATATTGAAGAAGGATCAGCCAAGTGGTTCTTGTGGGAGAACAACTCCATTTGGCTCACTAACTTCACACACCACCAGGCTTCCCAGCAGCTCTCAAGGAAACTCAGTTTTCACACTCTATGCTTAGTGCCCTTTGAGTGCATTATCTAGGAATGAACCTGGTAGAGCATCCCACACAAACGAATGCTCCACATGCGGGTTTCACATGCCACCAACTCCACATTCACAGGCAACTTCAGCACCACAACCGTTTTCAGATTGCCCTCAATGCAAAGGCTCTAGACGCAAATATTGGTGTGAGAGCTAATTCAATCAAGGAAACACTGCATGTTGGTGAAGGGCATATTGAAGAAGGATCAGCCGAGTGGTTCTTGTGGGAGAACAACTCCATTTGGCTCACTAACTTCACACACCATCAGGCTTCCAAGCAGCTCTCAAGGAAACTCAGTTTTCACACTCTAGGCTTAGTGCCCTTTGAGTGCATTATCTAGGAATGAACCTGGTAGAGCATCCCACACAAACGAATGCTCCACATGCGGGTTTCACATGCCACCAACTCCACATTCTCAGGCAACTTCAGCGCCACAGCCGTTTTCAGATAGCCCTCAATGCAAAGGCTCTAGACGCAAATACTGGTGTGAGAGCTAATTCAATCAAGGAAACACTGCATGTTGGTGAAGGGCATAATGAAGAAGGATCAGCCGAGTGGTTCTTGTGGGAGAACAACTCCATTTGGCTCACTAACTTCACACACCATCAGGCTTCCAAGCAGCTCTCAAGGAAACTCAGTTTTCAACTCTATGCTTAGTGCCGTTTGACTACATTATCTAGGAATGAACCTGGTAGAGCATCCCACACAAACGAATGCTCCACATGCGGGTTTCACATGCCACCAACTCCACATTCTCAGGCAAATTCAGCGCCACAGCCATTTTCAGATAGCCCTCAATGCAAAGGCTCTAGACGCAAATACTGGTGTGAGAGCTAATTCAATCAAGGAAACACTGCATGTTGGTGAAGGGCATAGTGAAGAAGGATCAGCTGAGTGGTTCTTGTGGGAGAACAACTCCATTTGGCTCACTAACTTCACACACCATCAGGCTTCCAAGCAGCTCTCAGGAAACTCAGTTTTCACACTCTAGGCTTAGTGCCCTTTGAGTGCATTATCTAGGAATGAACCTGGTAGAGCATCCCACACAAACGAATGCTCCACATGCGGGTTTCACATGCCACCAACTCAACATTCACAGGCAACTTCAGCACCACAACCGTTTTCAGATTGCCCTCAATGCAAAGGCTCTAGACGCAAATATTGGTGTGAGAGCTAATTCAATCAAGGAAACACTGCATGTTGGTGAAGGGCATATTGAAGAAGGATCAGCCGAGTGGTTCTTGTGGGAGAACAACTCCATTTGGCTCACTAACTTCACACACCATCAGGCTTCCAAGCAGCTCTCAAGGAAACTCAGTTTCACACTCTATGCTTAGCGCCATTTGAGTGCCTAGGACTAAATGAAGCTTGGTGAGCATCCCACACAAACGAATGCTCCACATGCGGGTTTCACATGCCACCAACTCCACATTCACAGGCAACTTCAGCGCCACAGCCGTTTTCAGATAGCCCTCAATGCAAAGGCTCTAGACGCAAATATTGTGTGAGAGCTAATTCAATCAAGGAAACACTGCATGTTGGTGAAGGGCATATTGAAGAAGGATCAGGCCGAGTGGTTCTTGTGGGAGAACAACTCCATTTGGCTCACTAACTTCACACACCATCAGGCTTCCAAGCAGCTCTCAAGGAAACTCAGTTTTCACACTCTATGCTTAGTGCCCTTTGAGTGCATTATCTAGGAATGAACCTGGTAGAGCATCCACACAAACGAATGCTCCACATGTGGGTTTCACATGCCACCAACTCCACATTCACAGGCAACTTCAGCGCCACAGCCGTTTTCATATAGCCCTCAATGCAAAGGGTCTAGACGCAAATATTGGTGTGAGAGCTAATTCAATCAAGGAAACACTGCATGTTGGTGAAGGGCATATTGAAGAAGGATCAGCCGAGTGGTTCTTGTGGGAGAACAACTCCATTTGGTTCACTAACTTCACACACCATCAGGCTTCCAAGCCACTCTCAAGGAAACTCAGTTTTCACACTCTATGCTTAGTGCCCTTTGAGTGCATTATCTAGGAATGAACCTGGTAGAGCATCCCACACAAACGAATGCTCCACATGCGGGTTTCACATGCCACTAACTCCACATTCTCAGGCAACTTCAGCGCCACAGCCGTTTTCAGATAGCCCTCAATGCAAAGGCTCTAGACGCAAATATTGGTGTGAGAGCTAATTCAATCAAGGAAACACTGCATGTTGGTGAAGGGCATATTGAAGAAGGATCAGCCGAGTGGTTCTTGTGGGAGAACAACTCCATTTGGCTCACTAACTTCACACACCATCAGGCTTCCAAGCAGCTCTCAAGGAAACTCAGTTTTCACACTCTATGCTTAGTGCCCTTTGAGTGCATTATCTAGGAATGAACCTGGTAGAGCATCCCACACAAACGAATGCTCCACATGCGGATTTCACATGCCACCAACTCCACATTCTCAGGCAACTTCAGCGCCACAGCCGTTTTCAGATAGCCCTCAATGCAAAGGCTCTAGACGCAAATATTGGTGTGAGAGCTAATTCAATCAAGGAAACACTGCATGTTGGTGAAGGGCATATTGAAGAAGGATCAGCCGAGTGGTTCTTGTGGGAGAACAACTCCATTTGGCTCACTAACTTCACACACCATCAGGCTTCCAAGCAGCTCTCAAGGAAACTCAGTTTTCACACTCTATGCTTAGCGCCATTTGAGTGCCTAGGACTAAAATGAAGCTTGGTGAGCATCCCACACAAACGAATGCTCCACATGCGGGTTTCACATGCCACCAACTCCACATTCACAGGCAACTTCAGCGCCACAGCCGTTTTCAGATAGCCCTCAATGCAAAGGGTCTAGACGCAAATATTGGTGTGAGAGCTAATTCAATCAAGGAAACACTGCATGTTGGTGAAGGGCATATTGAAGAAGGATCAGCCGAGTGGTTCTTGTGGGAGAACAACTCCATTTGGCTCACTAACTTCACACACCATCAGGCTTCCAAGCAGCTCTCAAGGAAACTCAGTTTTCACACTCTATGCTTAGTGCCCTTTGAGTGCATTATCTAGGAATGAACCTGGTAGAGCATCCCACACAAACGAATGCTCCACATGCGGGTTTCACATGCCACCAACTCCACATTCACAGGCAACTTCAGCGCCACAGCCGTTTTCATATAGCCCTCAATGCAAAGGGTCTAGACGCAAATATTGGTGTGAGAGCTAATTCAATCAAGGAAACACTGCATGTTGGTGAAGGGCATATTGAAGAAGGATCAGCCGAGTGGTTCTTGTGGGAGAACAACTCCATTTGGTTCACTAACTTCACACACCATCAGGCTTCCAAGCCACTCTCAAGGAAACTCAGTTTTCACACTCTATGCTTAGTGCCCTTTGAGTGCATTATCTAGGAATGAACCTGGTAGAGCATCCCACACAAACGAATGCTCCACATGCGGGTTTCACATGCCACTAACTCCACATTCTCAGGCAACTTCAGCGCCACAGCCGTTTTCAGATAGCCCTCAATGCAAAGGCTCTAGACGCAAATATTGGTGTGAGAGCTAATTCAATCAAGGAAACACTGCATGTTGGTGAAGGGCATATTGAAGAAGGATCAGCCGAGTGGTTCTTGTGGGAGAACAACTCCATTTGGCTCACTAACTTCACACACCATCAGGCTTCCAAGCAGCTCTCAAGGAAACTCAGTTTTCACACTCTATGCTTAGTGCCCTTTGAGTGCATTATCTAGGAATGAACCTGGTAGAGCATCCCACACAAACGAATGCTCCACATGCGGATTTCACATGCCACCAACTCCACATTCTCAGGCAACTTCAGCGCCACAGCCGTTTTCAGATAGCCCTCAATGCAAAGGCTCTAGACGCAAATATTGGTGTGAGAGCTAATTCAATCAAGGAAACACTGCATGTTGGTGAAGGGCATATTGAAGAAGGATCAGCCGAGTGGTTCTTGTGGGAGAACAACTCCATTTGGCTCACTAACTTCACACACCATCAGGCTTCCAAGCAGCTCTCAAGGAAACTCAGTTTTCACACTCTATGCTTAGCGCCATTTGAGTGCCTAGGACTAAAATGAAGCTTGGTGAGCATCCCACACAAACGAATGCTCCACATGCGGGTTTCACATGCCACCAACTCCACATTCACAGGCAACTTCAGCGCCACAGCCGTTTTCAGATAGCCCTCAATGCAAAGGGTCTAGACGCAAATATTGGTGTGAGAGCTAATTCAATCAAGGAAACACTGCATGTTGGTGAAGGGCATATTGAAGAAGGATCAGCCGAGTGGTTCTTGTGGGAGAACAACTCCATTTGGCTCACTAACTTCACACACCATCAGGCTTCCAAGCAGCTCTCAAGGAAACTCAGTTTTCACACTCTATGCTTAGTGCCCTTTGAGTGCATTATCTAGGAATGAACCTGGTAGAGCATCCCACACAAACGAATGCTCCACATGCGGGTTTCACATGCCACCAACTCCACATTCTCAGGCAACTTCAGCGCCACAGCCGTTTTCAGATAGCCCTCAATGCAAAGGCTCTAGACGCAAATATTGGTGTGAGATCTAATTCAATCAAGGAAAACTGCATGTTGGTGAAGGGCATATTGAAGAAGGATCAGCCGAGTGATTCTTGTGGGAGAACAATTCCATTTGGCTCACTAACTTCACACACCATCAGGCTTCCAAGCAGCTCTCAAGGAAACTCAGTTTTCACACTCTAGGCTTAGTGCCCTTTGAGTGCATTATCTAGGAATGAACCTGGTAGAGCATCCCACACAAACGAATGCTCCACATGCGGGTTTCACATGCCACCAACTCCACATTCTCAGGCAAATTCAGCGCCACAGCCATTTTCAGATAGCCCTCAATGCAAAGGCTCTAGACGCAAATACTGGTGTGAGAGCTAATTCAATCAAGGAAACACTGCATGTTGGTGAAGGGCATAGTGAAGAAGGATCAGCCAAGTGGTTCTTGTGGGAGAACAACTCCATTTGGCTCACTAACTTCACACACCATCAGGCTTCCAAGCAGCTCTCAAGGAAACTCAGTTTTCACACTCTAGGCTTAGTGCCCTTTGAGTGCATTATCTAGGAATGAACCTGGTAGAGCATCCCACACAAACGAATGCTCCACATGCGGGTTTCACATGCCACCAACTCCACATTCACAGGCAACTTCAGCACCACAGCCGTTTTCAGATTGCCCTCAATGCAAAGGCTCTAGACGCAAATATTGGTGTGAGAGCTAATTCAATCAAGGAAACACTGCATGTTGGTGAAGGGCATATTGAAGAAGGATCAGCCGAGTGGTTCTTGTGGGAGAAAAACTCCATCTGGCTCACTAACTTCACACACCATCAGGCTTCCAAGCAGCTCTCAAGGAAACTCAGTTTTCACACTCTATGCTTAGTGCCCTTTGAGTGCCTAGGACTAAAATGAAGCTTGGTGAGCATCCCACACAAACGAATGCTCCACATGCGGGTTTCACATGCCAACAACTCCACATTCTCAGGCAACTTCAGCGCCACAACCGTTTTCAGATAGCCCTCAATGCAAAGGCTCTAGACGCAAATGATGGTGTGAGAGCTAATTCAATCAAGGAAACACTGCATGTTGGTGAAGGGCATATTGAAGAAGGATCAGCCGAGTGGTTCTTGTGGGAGAACAACTCCATTTGGCTCACTAACTTCACACACCATCAGGCTTCCAAGCAGCTCTCAAGGAAACTCAGTTTTCACACTCTATGCTTAGTGCCCTTTGAGTGCATTATCTAGGAATGAACCTGGTAGAGCATCCCACACAAACGAATGCTCCACATGCGGGTTTCACATGCCACCAACTCCACATTCTCAGGCAACTTCAGCGCCACAGCCGTTTTCAGATAGCCCTCAATTCAAAGGCTCTAGACGCAAATACTGGTGTGAGAGCTAATTCAATCAAGGAAACACTGCATGTTGGTGAAGGGCATAATGAAGAAGGATCAGCCGAGTGGCTCTTGTGGGAGAACAACTCCATTTGGCTCACTAACTTCACACACCATCAGGCTTCCAAGCAGCTCTCAAGGAAACTCAGTTTTCAACTCTATGCTTAGTGCCCTTTGAGTGCATTATCTAGGAATGAACCTGGTAGAGCATCCCACACAAACGAATGCTCCACATGCGGGTTTCACATGCCACCAACTCCACATTCTCAGGCAACTTCAGCGCCACAGCCATTTTCAGATAGCCCTCAATGCAAAGGCTCTAGACGCAAATACTGGTGTGAGAGCTAATTCAATCAAGGAAACACTGCATGTTGGTGAAGGGCATATTGAAGAAGGATCAGCCAAGTGGTTCTTGTGGGAGAACAACTCCATTTGGCTCACTAACTTCACACACCACCAGGCTTCCCAGCAGCTCTCAAGGAAACTCAGTTTTCACACTCTATGCTTAGTGCCCTTTGAGTGCATTATCTAGGAATGAACCTGGTAGAGCATCCCACAAAAACGAATGCTCCACATGCGGGTTTCACATGCCACCAACTCCACATTCACAGGCAACTTCAGCACCACAACCGTTTTCAGATTGCCCTCAATGCAAAGGCTCTAGACGCAAATATTGGTGTGAGAGCTAATTCAATCAAGGAAACACTGCATGTTGGTGAAGGGCATATTGAAGAAGGATCAGCCGAGTGGTTCTTGTGGGAGAACAACTCCATTTGGCTCACTAACTTCACACACCATCAGGCTTCCAAGCAGCTCTCAAGGAAACTCAGTTTTCACACTCTAGGCTTAGTGCCCTTTGAGTGCATTATCTAGGAATGAACCTGGTAGAGCATCCCACACAAACGAATGCTCCACATGCGGGTTTCACATGCCACCAACTCCACATTCTCAGGCAACTTCAGCGCCACAGCCGTTTTCAGATAGCCCTCAATGCAAAGGCTCTAGACGCAAATACTGGTGTGAGAGCTAATTCAATCAAGGAAACACTGCATGTTGGTGAAGGGCATAATGAAGAAGGATCAGCCGAGTGGTTCTTGTGGGAGAACAACTCCATTTGGCTCACTAACTTCACACACCATCAGGCTTCCAAGCAGCTCTCAAGGAAACTCAGTTTTCAACTCTATGCTTAGTGCCGTTTGATTACATTATCTAGGAATGAACCTGGTAGAGCATCCCACACAAACGAATGCTCCACATGCGGGTTTCACATGCCACCAACTCCACATTCTCAGGCAAATTCAGCGCCACAGCCATTTTCAGATAGCCCTCAATGCAAAGGCTCTAGACGCAAATACTGGTGTGAGAGCTAATTCAATCAAGGAAACACTGCATGTTGGTGAAGGGCATAGTGAAGAAGGATCAGCTGAGTGGTTCTTGTGGGAGAACAACTCCATTTGGCTCACTAACTTCACACACCATCAGGCTTCCAAGCAGCTCTCAAGGAAACTCAGTTTTCACACTCTAGGCTTAGTGCCCTTTGAGTGCATTATCTAGGAATGAACCTGGTAGAGCATCCCACACAAACGAATGCTCCACATGCGGGTTTCACATGCCACCAACTCAACATTCACAGGCAACTTCAGCACCACAACCGTTTTCAGATTGCCCTCAATGCAAAGGCTCTAGACGCAAATATTGGTGTGAGAGCTAATTCAATCAAGGAAACACTGCATGTTGGTGAAGGGCATATTGAAGAAGGATCAGCCGAGTGGTTCTTGTGGGAGAACAACTCCATTTGGCTCACTAACTTCACACACCATCAGGCTTCCAAGCAGCTCTCAAGGAAACTCAGTTTTCACACTCTATGCTTAGCGCCATTTGAGTGCCTAGGACTAAAATGAAGCTTGGTGAGCATCCCACACAAACGAATGCTCCACATGCGGGTTTCACATGCCACCAACTCCACATTCACAGGCAACTTCAGCGCCACAGCCGTTTTCAGATAGCCCTCAATGCAAAGGCTCTAGACGCAAATATTGGTGTGAGAGCTAATTCAATCAAGGAAACACTGCATGTTGGTGAAGGGCATATTGAAGAAGGATCAGCCGAGTGGTTCTTGTGGGAGAACAACTCCATTTGGCTCACTAACTTCACACACCATCAGGCTTCCAAGCAGCTCTCAAGGAAACTCAGTTTTCACACTCTATGCTTAGTGCCCTTTGAGTGCATTATCTAGGAATGAACCTGGTAGAGCATCCCACACAAACGAATGCTCCACATGCGGGTTTCACATGCCACCAACTCCACATTCACAGGCAACTTCAGCGCCACAGCCGTTTTCATACAGCCCTCAATGCAAAGGGTCTAGACGCAAATATTGGTGTGAGAGCTAATTCAATCAAGGAAACACTGCATGTTGGTGAAGGGCATATTGAAGAAGGATCAGCCGAGTGGTTCTTGTGGGAGAACAACTCCATTTGGTTCACTAACTTCACACACCATCAGGCTTCCAAGCCACTCTCAAGGAAACTCAGTTTTCACACTCTATGCTTAGTGCCCTTTGAGTGCATTATCTAGGAATGAACCTGGTAGAGCATCCCACACAAACGAATGCTCCACATGCGGGTTTCACATGCCACTAACTCCACATTCTCAGGCAACTTCAGCGCCACAGCCATTTTCAGATAGCCCTCAATGCAAAGGCTCTAGACGCAAATATTGGTGTGAGAGCTAATTCAATCAAGGAAACACTGCATGTTGGTGAAGGGCATATTGAAGAAGGATCAGCCGAGTGGTTCTTGTGGGAGAACAACTCCATTTGGCTCACTAACTTCACACACCATCAGGCTTCCAAGCAGCTCTCAAGGAAACTCAGTTTTCACACTCTATGCTTAGTGCCCTTTGAGTGCATTATCTAGGAATGAACCTGGTAGAGCATCCCACACAAACGAATGCTCCACATGCGGATTTCACATGCCACCAACTCCACATTCTCAGGCAACTTCAGCGCCACAGCCGTTTTCAGATAGCCCTCAATGCAAAGGCTCTAGACGCAAATATTGGTGTGAGAGCTAATTCAATCAAGGAAACACTGCATGTTGGTGAAGGGCATATTGAAGAAGGATCAGCCGAGTGGTTCTTGTGGGAGAACAACTCCATTTGGCTCACTAACTTCACACACCATCAGGCTTCCAAGCAGCTCTCAAGGAAACTCAGTTTTCACACTCTATGCTTAGCGCCATTTGAGTGCCTAGGACTAAAATGAAGCTTGGTGAGCATCCCACACAAACGAATGCTCCACATGCGGGTTTCACATGCCACCAACTCCACATTCACAGGCAACTTCAGCGCCACAGCCGTTTTCAGATAGCCCTCAATGCAAAGGCTCTAGACGCAAATATTGGTGTGAGAGCTAATTCAATCAAGGAAACACTGCATGTTGGTGAAGGGCATATTGAAGAAGGATCAGCCGAGTGGTTCTTGTGGGAGAACAACTCCATTTGGCTCACTAACTTCACACACCATCAGGCTTCCAAGCAGCTCTCAAGGAAACTCAGTTTTCACACTCTATGCTTAGTGCCCTTTGAGTGCATTATCTAGGAATGAACTGGTAGAGCATCCCACACAAACGAATGCTCCACATGCGGGTTTCACATGCCACCAACTCCACATTCACAGGCAACTTCAGCGCCACAGCCGTTTTCAGATAGCCCTCAATGCAAAGGCTCTAGACGCAAATATTGGTGTGAGATCTAATTCAATCAAGGAAAACTGCATGTTGGTGAAGGGCATATTGAAGAAGGATCAGCCGAGTGATTCTTGTGGGAGAACAATTCCATTTGGCTCACTAACTTCACACACCATCAGGCTTCCAAGCAGCTCTCAAGGAAACTCAGTTTTCACACTCTAGGCTTAGTGCCCTTTGAGTGCATTATCTAGGAATGAACCTGGTAGAGCATCCCACACAAACGAATGCTCCACATGCGGGTTTCACATGCCACCAACTCCACATTCTCAGGCAACTTCAGCGCCACAGCCGTTTTCAGATAGCCCTCAATGCAAAGGCTCTAGACGCAAATACTGGTGTGAGAGCTAATTCAATCAAGGAAACACTGCATGTTGGTGAAGGGCATAGTGAAGAAGGATCAGCCAAGTGGTTCTTGTGGGAGAACAACTCCATTTGGCTCACTAACTTCACACACCATCAGGCTTCCAAGCAGCTCTCAAGGAAACTCAGTTTTCACACTCTAGGCTTAGTGCCCTTTGAGTGCATTATCTAGGAATGAACCTGGTAGAGCATCCCACACAAACGAATGCTCCACATGCGGGTTTCACATGCCACCAACTCCACATTCACAGGCAACTTCAGCGCCACAGCCATTTTCAGATAGCCCTCAATGCAAAGGCTCTAGACGCAAATATTGGTGTGAGAGCTAATTCAATCAAGGAAACACTGCATGTTGGTGAAGGGCATATTGAAGAAGGATCAGCCGAGTGGTTCTTGTGGGAGAACAACTTCATTTGGCTCACTAACTTCACACACCATCAGGCTTCCAAGCAGCTCTCAAGGAAACTCAGTTTTCACACTCTATGCTTAGTGCCCTTTGAGTGCATTATCTAGGAATGAACCTGGTAGAGCATCCCACACAAACGAATGCTCCACATGCGGGTTTCACATGCCACCAACTCCACATTCACAGGCAACTTCAGCGCCACAACCGTTTTCAGATTGCCCTCAATGCAAAGGCTCTAGACGCAAATATTGGTGTGAGAGCTAATTCAATCAAGGAAACACTGCATGTTGGTGACGGGCATATTGAAGAAGGATCAGCCGAGTGGTTCTTGTGGGAGAACAACTCCATTTGGCTCACTAACTTCACACACCATCAGGCTTCCAAGCAGCTCTCAAGGAAACTCACTTTTCACACTCTATGCTTAGCGCCATTTGAGTGCCTAGGACTAAAATGAAGCTTGGTGAGCATCCCACACAAACGAATGCTCCACATGCGGGTTTCACATGCCACCAACTCCACATTCACAGGCAACTTCAGCGCCACAGCCGTTTTCAGATAGCCCTCAATGCAAAGGCTCTAGACGCAAATATTGGTGTGAGAGCTAATTCAATCAAGGAAACACCGCATGTTGGTGAAGGGCATATTGAAGAAGGATCAGCCGAGTGGTTCTTGTGGGAGAACAACTCCATTTGGCTCACTAACTTCACACACCATCAGGCTTCCAAGCAGCTCTCAAGGAAACTCAGTTTTCACACTCTATGCTTAGTGCCCTTTGAGTGCATTATCTAGGAATGAACCTGGTAGAGCATCCCACACAAACGAATGCTCCACATGCGGGTTTCACATGCCACCAACTCCACATTCACAGGCAACTTCAGCGCCACAGCCGTTTTCATATAGCCCTCAATGCAAAGGCTCTAGACGCAAATATTGGTGTGAGAGCTAATTCAATCAAGGAAACACTGCATGTTGGTGAAGGGCATATTGAAGAAGGATCAGCCGAGTGGTTCTTGTGGGAGAACAACTCCATTTGGTTCACTAACTTCACACACCATCAGGCTTCCAAGCAACTCTCAAGGAAACTCAGTTTTCACACTCTATGCTTAGTGCCCTTTGAGTGCATTATCTAGGAATGAACCTGGTAGAGCATCCCACACAAACGAATGCTCCACATGCGGGTTTCACATGCCACCAACTCCACATTCTCAGGCAACTTCAGCGCCACAGCCATTTTCAGATAGCCCTCAATGCAAAGGCTCCAGACGCAAATATTGGTGTGAGAGCTAATTCAATCAAGGAAACACTGCATGTTGGTGAAGGGCATATTGAAGAAGGATCAGCCGAGTGGTTCTTGTGGGAGAACAACTCCATTTGGCTCACTAACTTCACACACCATCAGGCTTCCAAGCAGCTCTCAAGGAAACTCAGTTTTCACACTCTATGCTTAGTGCCCTTTGAGTGCATTATCTAGGAATGAACCTGGTAGAGCATCCCACACAAACGAATGCTCCACATGCGGGTTTCACATGCCACCAACTCCACATTCTCAGGCAACTTCAGCGCCACAGCCGTTTTCAGATAGCCCTCAATGCAAAGGCTCTAGACGCAAATATTGGTGTGAGAGCTAATTCAATCAAGGAAAACTGCATGTTGGTGAAGGGCATATTGAAGAAGGATCAGCCGAGTGATTCTTGTGGGAGAACAACTCCATTTGGCTCACTAACTTCACACACCATCAGGCTTCCAAGCAGCTCTCAAGGAAACTCAGTTTTCACACTCTAGGCTTAGTGCCCTTTGAGTGCATTATCTAGGAATGAACCTGGTAGAGCATCCCACACAAACGAATGCTCCACATGCGGGTTTCACATGCCACCAACTCCACATTCACAGGCAACTAAATCACCACAGCCGTTTTCAGATAGCCCTCAATGCAAAGGCTCTAGACGCAATATTGGTGTGAGAGCTAATTCAATCAAGGAAACACTGCATGTTGGTGAAGGGCATATTGAAGAAGGATCGGCCGAGTGGTTCTTGTGGGAGAACAACTCCATTTGGCTCACTAACTTCACACACCATCAGGCTTCCAAGCAGCTCTCAAGGAAACTCAGTTTTCAACTCTATGCTTAGTGCCCTTTGAGTGCATTATCTAGGAATGAACCTGGTAGAGCATCCCACACAAACGAATGCTCCACATGCGGGTTTCACGTGCCACCAACTCCACATTCACAGGCAACTTCAGCGCCACAGCCGTTTTCAGATAGCCCTCAATGCAAAGGCTCTAGACGCAAATATTGGTATGAGAGCTAATTCAATCAAGGAAACACTGCATGTTGGTGAAGGGCATATTGAAGAAGGATCAGCCAAGTGGTTCTTGTGGGAGAACAACTCCATTTGGCTCACTAGCTTCACACACCATCAGGCTTCCAAGCAGCTCTCAAGGAAACTCAGTTTTCACACTCTATGCTTAGTGCCCTTTGAGTGCATTATCTAGGAATGAACCTGGTAGAGCATCCCACACAAACGAATGCTCCACATGCGGGTTTCACATGCCACCAACTCCACATTCTCAGGCAACTTCAGCACCACAGCCGTTTTCAGATAGCCCTCAATGCAAAGGGTCTAGACGCAAATATTGGTGAGAGAGCTAATTCAATCAAGGAAACACTGCATGTTGGTGAAGGGCATATTGAAGAAGGATCAGCCGAGTGGTTCTTGTGGGAGAACAACTCCATTTGGCTCACTAACTTCACACACCATCAGGCTTCCAAGCAGCTCTCAAGGAAACTCAGTTTTCACACTCTAGGCTTAGTGCCCTTTGAGTGCATTATCTAGGAATGAACCTGGTAGAGCATCCCACAAAAACGAATGCTCCACATGCGGGTTTCACATGCCACCAACTCCACATTCTCAGGCAACTTCAGCGCCACAGCCGTTTTCAGATAGCCCTCAATGCAAAGGCTCTAGACGCAAATACTGGTGTGAGAGCTAATTCAATCAAGGAAACACTGCATGTTTGTGAAGGGCATATTGAAGAAGGATCAGCCGAGTGGTTCTTGTGGGAGAACAACTCCATTTGGCTCACTAACTTCACACACCATCAGGCTTCCAAGCAGCTCTCAAGGAAACTCAGTTTTCAACTCTATGCTTAGTGCCCTTTGAGTGCATTATCTAGGAATGAACCTGGTAGAGCATCCCACAAAAACGAATGCTCCACATGCGGGTTTCACGTGCCACCAACTCCACATTCTCACGCAACTTCAGCGCCACAGACATTTTCAGATAGCCCTCAATGCAAAGGCTCTAGACGCAAATATTGGTGTGAGAGCTAATTCAATCAAGGAAACACTGCATGTTGGTGAAGGGCATATTGAAGAAGGATCAGCCGAGTGGTTCTTGTGGGAGAACAACTCCATTTGGCTCACTAACTTCACACACCATCAGGCTTCCAAGCAGCTCTCAAGGAAACTCAGTTTTCACACTCTATGCTTAGTGCCCTTTGAGTGCATTATCTAGGAATGAACCTGGTAGAGCATCCCACACAAACGAATGCTCCACATGTGGGTTTCACATGCCACCAACTCCACATTCTCAGGCAACTAAATCACCACAGCCGTTTTCAGATAGCCCTCAATGCAAAGGCTCTAGACGCAATATTGGTGTGAGAGCTAATTCAATCAAGGAAACACTGCATGTTGGTGAAGGGCATATTGAAGAAGGATCAGCCGAGTGGTTCTTGTGGGAGAACAACTCCATTTGGCTCACTAACTTCACACACCATCAGGCTTCCAAGCAGCTCTCAAGGAAACTCAGTTTTCAACTCTATGCTTAGTGCCCTTTGAGTGCATTATCTAGGAATGAACCTGGTAGAGCATCCCACACAAAAGAATGCTCCACATGCGCGTTTCAAGTGCCACCAACTCCACATTCACAGGCAACTTCAGCGCCACAGCCGTTTTCAGATAGCCCTCAATGCAAAGGCTCTAGACGCAAATATTGGTATGAGAGCTAATTCAATCAAGGAAACACTGCATGTTGGTGAAGGGCATATTGAAGAAGGATCAGCCAAGTGGTTCTTGTGGGAGAACAACTCCATTTGGCTCACTAGCTTCACACACCATCAGGCTTCCAAGCAGCTCTCAAGGAAACTCAGTTTTCACACTCTAGGCTTAGTGCCCTTTGAGTGCATTATCTAGGAATGAACCTGGTAGAGCATCCCACACAAACAAATGCTCCACATGCGGGTTTCACATGCCACCAACTCCACATTCTCAGGCAACTTCAGTGACACAGCCGTTTTCAGATAGCCCTCAATGCAAAGGCTCTAGACGCAAATACTGGTGTGAGAGCTAATTCAATCAAGGAAACACTGCATGTTGGTGAAGGGCATAATGAAGAAGGATCAGCCGAGTGGTTCTTGTGGGAGAACAACTCCATTTGGCTCACTAACTTCACACACCATCAGGCTTCCAAGCAGCTCTCAAGGAAACTCAGTTTTCAACTCTATGCTTAGTGCCCTTTGAGTGCATTATCTAGGAATGAACCTGGTAGAGCATCCCACAAAAACGAATGCTCCACATGCGGGTTTCACGTGCCACCAACTCCACATTCTCACGCAACTTCAGCGCCACAGACATTTTCAGATAGCCCTCAATGCAAAGGCTCTAGACGCAAATATTGGTGTGAGAGCTAATTCAATCAAGGAAACACTGCATGTTGGTGAAGGGCATATTGAAGAAGGATCAGCCGAGTGGTTCTTGTGGGAGAACAACTCCATTTGGCTCACTAACTTCACACACCATCAGGCTTCCAAGCAGCTCTCAAGGAAACTCAGTTTTCACACTCTATGCTTAGTGCCCTTTGAGTGCATTATCTAGGAATGAACCTGGTAGAGCATCCCACACAAACGAATGCTCCACATGTGGGTTTCACATGCCACCAACTCCACATTCTCAGGCAACTAAATCACCACAGCCGTTTTCAGATAGCCCTCAATGCAAAGGCTCTAGACGCAATATTGGTGTGAGAGCTAATTCAATCAAGGAAACACTGCATGTTGGTGAAGGGCATATTGAAGAAGGATCAGCCGAGTGGTTCTTGTGGGAGAACAACTCCATTTGGCTCACTAACTTCACACACCATCAGGCTTCCAAGCAGCTCTCAAGGAAACTCAGTTTTCAACTCTATGCTTAGTGCCCTTTGAGTGCATTATCTAGGAATGAACCTGGTAGAGCATCCCACACAAACGAATGCTCCACATGCGCGTTTCACGTGCCACCAACTCCACATTCACAGGCAACTTCAGCGCCACAGCCGTTTTCAGATAGCCCTCAATGCAAAGGCTCTAGACGCAAATATTGGTATGAGAGCTAATTCAATCAAGGAAACACTGCATGTTGGTGAAGGGCATATTGAAGAAGGATCAGCCAAGTGGTTCTTGTGGGAGAACAACTCCATTTGGCTCACTAGCTTCACACACCATCAGGCTTCCAAGCAGCTCTCAAGGAAACTCAGTTTTCACACTCTAGGCTTAGTGCCCTTTGAGTGCATTATCTAGGAATGAACCTGGTAGAGCATCCCACACAAACAAATGCTCCACATGCGGGTTTCACATGCCACCAACTCCACATTCTCAGGCAACTTCAGCGACACAGCCGTTTTCAGATAGCCCTCAATGCAAAGGCTCTAGACGCAAATACTGGTGTGAGAGCTAATTCAATCAAGGAAACACTGCATGTTGGTGAAGGGCATAATGAAGAAGGATCAGCCGAGTGGTTCTTGTGGGAGAACAACTCCATTTGGCTCACTAACTTCACACACCATCAGGCTTCCAAGCAGCTCTCAAGGAAACTCAGTTTTCACACTCTATGCTTAGTGCCCTTTGAGTGCATTATCTAGGAATGAACCTGGTAGAGCATCCCACACAAACGAATGCTCCACATGCGGGTTTCACATGCCACCAACTCCACATTCACAGGCAACTTCATCACCACAGCCGTTTTCAGATAGCCCTCAATGCAAAGGCTCTAGACGCAAATATTGGTGTGAGAGCTAATTCAATCAAGGAAACACTGCATGTTGGTGAAGGGCATATTGAAGAAGGATCAGCCGAGTGGTTCTTGTGGGAGAACAACTCCATTTGGCTCACTAACTTCACACACCATCAGGCTTCCAAGCAGCTCTCAAGGAAACTCAGTTTTCACGCTCTAGGCTTAGTGCCCCTTTGAGTGCCTAGGACTAAAATGAAGCTTGGTGAGCATCCCACACAAACGAATGCTCCACATGCGGGTTTCACATGCCACCAACTCCACATTCACAGGCAACTAAATCACCACAGCCGTTTTCAGATAGCCCTCAATGCAAAGGCTCTAGACGCAATATTGGTGTGAGAGCTAATACAATCAAGGAAACACTGCATGTTGGTGAAGGGCATATTGAAGAAGGATCGGCCGAGTGGTTCTTGTGGGAGAACAACTCCATTTGGCTCAATAACTTCACACACCATCAGGCTTCCAAGCAGCTCTCAAGGAAACTCAGTTTTCACACTCTAGGCTTAGTGCCCTTTGAGTGCATTATCTAGGAATGAACCTGGTAGAGCATCCCACAAAAACGAATGCTCCACATGCGGGTTTCACATGCCACCAACTCCATATTCTCAGGCAACTTCAGCGCCACAGCCGTTTTCAGATAGCCCTCAATGCAAAGGCTCTAGACGCAAATACTGGTGTGAGAGCTAATTCAATCAAGGAAACACTGCATGTTGGTGAAGGGCATATTGAAGAAGGATCAGCCGAGTGGTTCTTGTGGGAGAACAACTCCATTTGGCTCACTAACTTCACACACCATCAGGCTTCCAAGCAGCTCTCAAGGAAACTCAGTTTTCAACTCTAGGCTTAGTGCCCTTTGAGTGCATTATCTAGGAATGAACCTGGTAGAGCATCCCACAAAAACGAATGCTCCACATGCGGGTTTCACGTGCCACCAACTCCACATTCTCAGGCAACTTCAGCGCCACAGACATTTTCAGATAGCCCTCAATGCAAAGGCTCTAGACGCAAATATTGGTGTGAGAGCTAATTCAATCAAGGAAACACTGCATGTTGGTGAAGGGCATATTGAAGAAGGATCAGCCGAGTGGTTCTTGTGGGAGAACAACTCCATTTGGCTCACTAACTTCACACACCATCAGGCTTCCAAGCAGCTCTCAAGGAAACTCAGTTTTCACACTCTATGCTTAGTGCCCTTTGAGTGCATTATCTAGGAATGAACTTGGTAGAGCATCCCACACAAACGAATGCTCCACATGCGGGTTTCACATGCCACCAACTCCACATTCACAGGCAACTAAATCACCACAGCCGTTTTCAGATAGCCCTCATTGCAAAGGCTCTAGACGCAATATTGGTGTGAGAGCTAATTCAATCAAGGAAACACTGCATGTTGGTGAAGGGCATATTGAAGAAGGATCGGCCGAGTGGTTCTTGTGGGAGAACAACTCCATTTGGCTCACTAACTTCACACACCATCAGGCTTCCAAGCAGCTCTCAAGGAAACTCAGTTTTCAACTCTATGCTTAGTGCCCTTTGAGTGCATTATCTAGGAATGAACCTGGTAGAGCATCCCACACAAACGAATGCTCCACATGCGGGTTTCACGTGCCACCAACTCCACATTCACAGGCAACTTCAGCGCCACAGCCGTTTTCAGATAGCCCTCAATGCAAAGGCTCTAGACGCAAATATTGGTATGAGAGCTAATTCAATCAAGGAAACACTGCATGTTGGTGAAGGGCATATTGAAGAAGGATCAGCCGAGTGGTTCTTGTGGGAGAACAACTCCATTTGGCTCACTAACTTCACACACCATCAGGCTTCCAAGCAGCTCTCAAGGAAACTCAGTTTTCAACTCTAGGCTTAGTGCCCTTTGAGTGCATTATCTAGGAATGAACCTGGTAGAGCATCCCACACAAACGAATGCTCCACATGCGGGTTTCACGTGCCACCAACTCCACATTCTCACGCAACTTCAGCGCCACAGACATTTTCAGATAGCCCTCAATGCAAAGGCTCTAGACGCAAATATTGGTGTGAGAGCTAATTCAATCAAGGAAACACTGCATGTTGGTGAAGGGCATATTGAAGAAGGATCAGCCGAGTGGTTCTTGTGGGAGAACAACTCCATTTGGCTCACTAACTTCACACACCATCAGGCTTCCAAGCAGCTCTCAAGGAAACTCAGTTTTCACACTCTATGCTTAGTGCCCTTTGAGTGCATTATCTAGGAATGAACCTGGTAGAGCATCCCACACAAACGAATGCTCCACATGCGGGTTTCACATGCCACCAACTCCACATTCTCAGGCAACTAAATCACCACAGCCGTTTTCAGATAGCCCTCAATGCAAAGGCTCTAGACGCAATATTGGTGTGAGAGCTAATTCAATCAAGGAAACACTGCATGTTGGTGAAGGGCATATTGAAGAAGGATCAGCCGAGTGGTTCTTGTGGGAGAACAACTCCATTTGGCTCACTAGCTTCACACACCATCAGGCTTCCAAGCAGCTCTCAAGGAAACTCAGTTTTCACACTCTATGCTTAGTGCCCTTTGAGTGCATTATCTAGGAATGAACCTGGTAGAGCATCCCACACAAACAAATGCTCCACATGCGGGTTTCACATGCCACCAACTCCACATTCTCAGGCAACTTCAGCGCCACAGCCGTTTTCAGATAGCCCTCAATGCAAAGGCTCTAGACGCAAATACTGGTGTGAGAGCTAATTCAATCAAGGAAACACTGCATGTTGGTGAAGGGCATAATGAAGAAGGATCAGCCGAGTGGTTCTTGTGGGAGAACAACTCCATTTGGCTCACTAACTTCACACACCATCAGGCTTCCAAGCAGCTCTCAAGGAAACTCAGTTTTCAACTCTATGCTTAGTGCCCTTTGAGTGCATTATCTAGGAATGAACCTGGTAGAGCATCCCACACAAACGAATGCTCCACATGCGGGTTTCACATGCCACCAACTCCACATTCACAGGCAATTTCAGCGCCACAGCCGTTTTTAGATAGCCCTCAATGCAAAGGCTCTAGACGCAAATATTGGTATGAGAGCTGATTCAATCAAGGAAACACTGCATGTTGGTGAAGGGCATATTGAAGAAGGATCAGCTGAGTGGTTCTTGTGGGAGAACAACTCCATTTGGCTCACTAACTTCACACACCATCAGGCTTCCAAGCAGCTCTCAAGGAAACTCAGTTTTCACACTCTATGCTTAGTGCCCTTTGAGTGCATTATCTAGGAATGAACCTGGTAGAGCATCCCACACAAACGAATGCTCCACATGCGGGTTTCACATGCCACCAACTCCACATTCACAGGCAACTTCATCACCACAGCCGTTTTCAGATAGCCCTCAATGCAAAGGCTCTAGACGCAAATATTGGTGTGAGAGCTAATTCAATCAAGGAAACACTGCATGTTGGTGAAGGGCATATTGAAGAAGGATCAGCCGAGTGGTTCTTGTGGGGAGAACAACTCCATTTGGCTCACTAACTTCACACACCATCAGGCTTCCAAGCAGCTCTCAAGGAAACTCAGTTTTCACGCTCTAGGCTTAGTGCCCTTTGAGTGCCTAGGACTAAAATGAAGCTTGGTGAGCATCCCACACAAACGAATGCTCCACATGCGGGTTTCACATGCCACCAACTCCACATTCACAGGCAACTAAATCACCACAGCCGTTTTCAGATAGCCCTCAATGCAAAGGCTCTAGACGCAATATTGGTGTGAGAGCTAATACAATCAAGGAAACACTGCATGTTGGTGAAGGGCATATTGAAGAAGGATCGGCCGAGTGGTTCTTGTGGGAGAACAACTCCATTTGGCTCAATAACTTCACACACCATCAGGCTTCCAAGCAGCTCTCAAGGAAACTCAGTTTTCACACTCTATGCTTAGTGCCCTTTGAGTGCCTAGGACTAAAATGAAGCTTGGTGAGCATCCCACACAAACGAATGCTCCACATGCGGGTTTCACATGCCACCAACTCCACATTCACAGGCAACTAAATCACCACAGCCGTTTTCAGATAGCCCTCAATGCAAAGGCTCTAGACGCAAATATTGGTGTGAGAGCTAATTCAATCAAGGAAACACTGCATGTTGGTGAAGGGCATATTGAAGAAGGATCAGCCGAGTGGTTCTTGTGGGAGAACAACTCCATTTGGCTCACTAACTTCACACACCATCAGGCTTCCAAGCAGCTCTCAAGGAAACTCAGTTTTCACACTCTATGCTTAGTGCCCTTTGAGTGCATTATCTAGGAATGAACCTGGTAGAGCATCCCACACAAACGAATGCTCCACATGCGGGTTTCACATGCCACCAACTCCACATTCACAGGCAACTAAATCACCACAGCCGTTTTCAGATAGCCCGCAATGCAAAGGCTCTAGACGCAATATTGGTGTGAGAGCTAATTCAATCAAGGAAACACTGCATGTTGGTGAAGGGCATATTGAAGAAGGATCGGCCGAGTGGTTCTTGTGGGAGAACAACTCCATTTGGCTCACTAACTTCACACACCATCAGGCTTCCAAGCAGCTCTCAAGGAAACTCAGTTTTCAACTCTATGCTTAGTGCCCTTTGAGTGCATTATCTAGGAATGAACCTGGTAGAGCATCCCACACAAACGAATGCTCCACATGCGGGTTTCACGTGCCACCAACTCCACATTCACAGGGCAACTTCAGCGCCACAGCCGTTTTCAGATAGCCCTCAATGCAAAGGCTCTAGACGCAAATATTGGTATGAGAGCTAATTCAATCAAGGAAACACTGCATGTTGGTGAAGGGCATATTGAAGAAGGATCAGCCAAGTGGTTCTTGTGGGAGAACAACTCCATTTGGCTCACTAGCTTCACACACCATCAGGCTTCCAAGCAGCTCTCAAGGAAACTCGGTTTTCACACTCTATGCTTAGTGCCTTTGAGTGCATTATCTAGGAATGAACCTGGTAGAGCATCCCACACAAACGAAATGCTCCACATGCGGGTTTCACATGCCACCAACTCACATTCTCAGGCAACTTCAGCACCACAGCCGTTTTCAGATAGCCCTCAATGCAAAGGCTCTAGACGCAAATATTGGTATGAGAGCTAATTCAATCAAGGAAACACTGCATGTTGGTGAAGGGCATATTGAAGAAGGATCAGCCGAGTGGTTCTTGTGGGAGAACAACTCCATTTGGCTCACTAACTTCACACACCATCAGGCTTCCAAGCAGCTCTCAAGGAAACTCAGTTTTCACACTCTATGCTTAGTGCCCTTTGAGTGCATTATCTAGGAATGAACCTGGTAGAGCATCCCACACAAACGAATGCTCCACATGCGGGTTTCACATGCCACCAACTCCACATTCTCAGGCAACTTCAGCGCCACAGCCATTTTCAGATAGCCCTCAATGCAAAGGCTCTAGACGCAAATACTGGTGTGAGAGCTAATTCAATCAAGGAAACACTGCATGTTTGTGAAGGGCATATTGAAGAAGGATCAGCCGAGTGGTTCTTGTGGGAGAACAACTCCATTTGGCTCACTAACTTCACACACCATCAGGCTTCCAAGCAGCTCTCAAGGAAACTCAGTTTTCAACTCTAGGCTTAGTGCCCTTTGAGTGCATTATCTAGGAATGAACCTGGTAGAGCATCCCACAAAAACGAATGCTCCACATGCGGGTTTCACGTGCCACCAACTCCACATTCTCACGCAACTTCAGCGCCACAGACATTTTCAGATAGCCCTCAATGCAAAGGCTCTAGACGCAAATATTGGTGTGAGAGCTAATTCAATCAAGGAAACACTGCATGTTGGTGAAGGGCATATTGAAGAAGGATCAGCCGAGTGGTTCTTTTGGGAGAACAACTCCATTTGGCTCACTAACTTCACACACCATCAGGCTTCCAAGCAGCTCTCAAGGAAACTCAGTTTTCACACTCTATGCTTAGTGCCCTTTGAGTGCATTATCTAGGAATGAACCTGGTAGAGCATCCCACACAAACGAATGCTCCACATGTGGGTTTCACATGCCACCAACTCCACATTCTCAGGCAACTAAATCACCACAGCCGTTTTCAGATAGCCCTCAATGCAAAGGCTCTAGACGCAATATTGGTGTGAGAGCTAATTCAATCAAGGAAACACTGCATGTTGGTGAAGGGCATATTGAAGAAGGATCAGCCGAGTGGCTCTTGTGGGAGAACAACTCCATTTGGCTCACTAACTTCACACACCATCAGGCTTCCAAGCAGCTCTCAAGGAAACTCAGTTTTCACACTCTATGCTTAGTGCCCTTTGAGTGCATTATCTAGGAATGAACCTGGTAGAGCATCCCACACAAACGAATGCTCCACATGCGGGTTTCACATGCCACCAACTCCACATTCTCAGGCAACTTCAGCGCCACAGCCATTTTCAGATAGCCCTCAATGCAAAGGCTCTAGACGCAAATACTGGTGTGAGAGCTAATTCAATCAAGGAAACACTGCATGTTTGTGAAGGGCATATTGAAGAAGGATCAGCCGAGTGGTTCTTGTGGGAGAACAACTCCATTTGGCTCACTAACTTCACACACCATCAGGCTTCCAAGCAGCTCTCAAGGAAACTCAGTTTTCAACTCTAGGCTTAGTGCCCTTTGAGTGCATTATCTAGGAATGAACCTGGTAGAGCATCCCACAAAAACGAATGCTCCACATGCGGGTTTCACGTGCCACCAACTCCACATTCTCACGCAACTTCAGCGCCACAGACATTTTCAGATAGCCCTCAATGCAAAGGCTCTAGACGCAAATACTGGTGTGAGAGCTAATTCAATCAAGGAAACACTGCATGTTGGTGAAGGGCATATTGAAGAAGGATCAGCCAAGTGGTTCTTGTGGGAGAACAACTCCATTTGGCTCACTAGCTTCACACACCATCAGGCTTCCAAGCAGCTCTCAAGGAAACTCAGTTTTCACACTCTATGCTTAGTGCCCTTTGAGTGCATTATCTAGGAATGAACCTGGTAGAGCATCCCACACAAACGAATGCTCCACATGCGGGTTTCACATGCCACCAACTCCACATTCTCAGGCAACTTCAGCACCACAGCCGTTTTCAGATAGCCCTCAATGAAAAGGCTCTAGACGCAATATTGGTGTGAGAGCTAATTCAATCAAGGAAACACTGCATGTTGGTGAAGGGCATATTGAAGAAGGATCAGCCGAGTGGTTCTTGTGGGAGAACAACTCCATTTGGCTCACTAACTTCACACACCATCAGGCTTCCAAGCAGCTCTCAAGGAAACTCAGTTTTCACACTCTAGGCTTAGTGCCCTTTGAGTGCATTATCTAGGAATGAACCTGGTAGAGCATCCCACACACACGAATGCTCCACATGCGGGTTTCACATGCCACCAACTCCACATTCTCAGGCAACTTCAGCGCCACAGCCATTTTCAGATAGCCCTCAATGCAAAGGCTCTAGACGCAAATACTGGTGTGAGAGCTAATTCAATCAAGGAAACACTGCATGTTTGTGAAGGGCATATTGAAGAAGGATCAGCCGAGTGGTTCTTGTGGGAGAACAACTCCATTTGGCTCACTAACTTCACACACCATCAGGCTTCCAAGCAGCTCTCAAGGAAACTCAGTTTTCACACTCTATGTTTAGTGCCCTTTGAGTGCATTATCTAGGAATGAACCTGGTAGAGCATCCCACACAAACGAATGCTCCACATGCGGGTTTCACATGTCACCAACTCCACATTCTCAGGCAACTTCAGCGCCACAGCCGTTTTCAGATAGCCCTCAATGCAAAGGCTCTAGACGCAAATACTGGTGTGAGAGCTAATTCAATCAAGGAAACACTGCATGTTGGTGAAGGGCATAATGAAGAAGGATCAGCCGAGTGGCTCTTGTGGGAGAACAACTCCATTTGGCTCACTAACTTCACACACCATCAGGCTTCCAAGCAGCTCTCAAGGAAACTCAGTTTTCACACTCTATGCTTAGTGCCCTTTGAGTGCATTATCTAGGAATGAACCTGGTAGAGCATCCCACACAAACGAATGCTCCACATGCGGGTTTCACATGCCACCAACTCCACATTCTCAGGCAACTTCAGCGCCACAGCCATTTTCAGATAGCCCTCAATGCAAAGGCTCTAGACGCAAATACTGGTGTGAGAGCTAATTCAATCAAGGAAACACTGCATGTTTGTGAAGGGCATATTGAAGAAGGATCAGCCGAGTGGTTCTTGTGGGAGAACAACTCCATTTGGCTCACTAACTTCACACACCATCAGGCTTCCAAGCAGCTCTCAAGGAAACTCATTTTTCACACTCTATGCTTAGTGCCCTTTGAGTGCATTATCTAGGAATGAACCTGGTAGAGCATCCCACACAAACGAATGCTCCACATGTGGGTTTCACATGCCACCAACTCCACATTCTCAGGCAACTAAATCACCACAGCCGTTTTCAGATAGCCCTCAATGCAAAGGCTCTAGACGCAATATTGGTGTGAGAGCTAATTCAATCAAGGAAACACTGCATGTTGGTGAAGGGCATATTGAAGAAGGATCAGCCGAGTGGTTCTTGTGGGAGAACAACTCCATTTGGCTCACTAACTTCACACACCATCAGGCTTCCAAGCAGCTCTCAAGGAAACTCAGTTTTCAACTCTATGCTTAGTGCCCTTTGAGTGCATTATCTAGGAATGAACCTGGTAGAGCATCCCACACAAACGAATGCTCCACATGCGGGTTTCACGTGCCACCAACTCCACATTCACAGGCAACTTCAGCGCCACAGCCGTTTTCAGATAGCCCTCAATGCAAAGGCTCTAGACGCAAATATTGGTATGAGAGCTAATTCAATCAAGGAAACACTGCATGTTGGTGAAGGGCATATTGAAGAAGGATCAGCCAAGTGGTTCTTGTGGGAGAACAACTCCATTTGGCTCACTAGCTTCACACACCATCAGGCTTCCAAGCAGCTCTCAAGGAAACTCAGTTTTCACACTCTATGCTTAGTGCCCTTTGAGTGCATTATCTAGGAATGAACCTGGTAGAGCATCCCACACAAACGAATGCTCCACATGCGGGTTTCACATGTCACCAACTCCACATTCTCAGGCAACTTCAGCGCCACAGCCGTTTTCAGATAGCCCTCAATGCAAAGGCTCTAGACGCAAATACTGGTGTGAGAGCTAATTCAATCAAGGAAACACTGCATGTTGGTGAAGGGCATAATGAAGAAGGATCAGCCGAGTGGCTCTTGTGGGAGAACAACTCCATTTGGCTCACTAACTTCACACACCATCAGGCTTCCAAGCAGCTCTCAAGGAAACTCAGTTTTCACACTCTATGCTTAGTGCCCTTTGAGTGCATTATCTAGGAATGAACCTGGTAGAGCATCCCACACAAACGAATGCTCCACATGCGGGTTTCACATGCCACCAACTCCACATTCTCAGGCAACTTCAGCGCCACAGCCGTTTTCAGATAGCCCTCAATGCAAAGGCTCTAGACGCAAATACTGGTGTGAGAGCTAATTCAATCAAGGAAACACTGCATGTTTGTGAAGGGCATATTGAAGAAGGATCAGCCGAGTGGTTCTTGTGGGAGAACAACTCCATTTGGCTCACTAACTTCACACACCATCAGGCTTCCAAGCAGCTCTCAAGGAAACTCAGTTTTCAACTCTAGGCTTAGTGCCCTTTGAGTGCATTATCTAGGAATGAACCTGGTAGAGCATCCCACAAAAACGAATGCTCCACATGCGGGTTTCACGTGCCACCAACTCCACATTCTCACGCAACTTCAGCGCCACAGACATTTTCAGATAGCCCTCAATGCAAAGGCTCTAGACGCAAATATTGGTGTGAGAGCTAATTCAATCAAGGAAACACTGCATGTTGGTGAAGGGCATATTGAAGAAGGATCAGCCGAGTGGTTCTTGTGGGAGAACAACTCCATTTGGCTCACTAACTTCACACACCATCAGGCTTCCAAGCAGCTCTCAAGGAAACTCAGTTTTCACACTCTATGCTTAGTGCCCTTTGAGTGCATTATCTAGGAATGAACCTGGTAGAGCATCCCACACAAACGAATGCTCCACATGTGGGTTTCACATGCCACCAACTCCACATTCTCAGGCAACTAAATCACCACAGCCGTTTTCAGATAGCCCTCAATGCAAAGGCTCTAGACGCAATATTGGTGTGAGAGCTAATTCAATCAAGGAAACACTGCATGTTGGTGAAGGGCATATTGAAGAAGGATCAGCCGAGTGGTTCTTGTGGGAGAACAACTCCATTTGGCTCACTAACTTCACACACCATCAGGCTTCCAAGCAGCTCTCAAGGAAACTCAGTTTTCAACTCTATGCTTAGTGCCCTTTGAGTGCATTATCTAGGAATGAACCTGGTAGAGCATCCCACACAAACGAATGCTCCACATGCGGGTTTCACGTGCCACCAACTCCACATTCACAGGCAACTTCAGCGCCACAGCCGTTTTCAGATAGCCCTCAATGCAAAGGGTCTAGACGCAAATATTGGTATGAGAGCTAATTCAATCAAGGAAACACTGCATGTTGGTGAAGGGCATATTGAAGAAGGATCAGCCAAGTGGTTCTTGTGGGAGAACAACTCCATTTGGCTCACTAGCTTCACACACCATCAGGCTTCCAAGCAGCTCTCAAGGAAACTCAGTTTTCACACTCTATGCTTAGTGCCCTTTGAGTGCATTATCTAGGAATGAACCTGGTAGAGCATCCCACACAAACGAATGCTCCACATGCGGGTTTCACATGCCACCAACTCCACATTCTCAGGCAACTTCAGCACCACAGCCGTTTTCAGATAGCCCTCAATGAAAAGGCTCTAGACGCAATATTGGTGTGAGAGCTAATTCAATCAAGGAAACACTGCATGTTGGTGAAGGGCATATTGAAGAAGGATCAGCCGAGTGGTTCTTGTGGGAGAACAACTCCATTTGGCTCACTAACTTCACACACCATCAGGCTTCCAAGCAGCTCTCAAGGAAACTCAGTTTTCACACTCTAGGCTTAGTGCCCTTTGAGTGCATTATCTAGGAATGAACCTGGTAGAGCATCCCACACAAACGAATGCTCCACATGCGGGTTTCACGTGCCACCAACTCCACATTCTCAGGCAACTTCAGCGCCACAGACATTTTCAGATAGCCCTCAATGCAAAGGCTCTAGACGCAAATATTGGTGTGAGAGCTAATTCAATCAAGGAAACACTGCATGTTGGTGAAGGGCATATTGAAGAAGGATCAGCCGAGTGGTTCTTGTGGGAGAACAACTCCATTTGGCTCACTAACTTCACACACCATCAGGCTTCCAAGCAGCTCTCAAGGAAACTCAGTTTTCACACTCTATGCTTAGTGCCCTTTGAGTGACTAGGACTAAAATGAAGCTTGGTGAGCATCCCACACAAACGAATGCTCCACATGCGGGTTTCACATGCCAACAACTCCACATTCTCAGGCAACTTCAGCGCCACAACCGTTTTCAGATAGCCCTCAATGCAAAGGCTCTAGACGCAAATGATGGTGTGAGAGCTAATTCAATCAAGGAAACACTGCATGTTGGTGAAGGGCATATTGAAGAAGGATCAGCCGAGTGGTTCTTGTGGGAGAACAACTCCATTTGGCTCACTAACTTCACACACCATCAGGCTTCCAAGCAGCTCTCAAGGAAACTCAGTTTTCACACTCTATGTTTAGTGCCCTTTGAGTGCATTATCTAGGAATGAACCTGGTAGAGCATCCCACACAAACGAATGCTCCACATGCGGGTTTCACATGTCACCAACTCCACATTCTCAGGCAACTTCAGCGCCACAGCCGTTTTCAGATAGCCCTCAATGCAAAGGCTCTAGACGCAAATACTGGTGTGAGAGCTAATTCAATCAAGGAAACACTGCATGTTGGTGAAGGGCATAATGAAGAAGGATCAGCCGAGTGGCTCTTGTGGGAGAACAACTCCATTTGGCTCACTAACTTCACACACCATCAGGCTTCCAAGCAGCTCTCAAGGAAACTCAGTTTTCAACTCTATGCTTAGTGCCCTTTGAGTGCATTATCTAGGAATGAACCTGGTAGAGCATCCCACACAAACGAATGCTCCACATGCGGGTTTCACATGCCACCAACTCCACATTCTCAGGCAACTTCAGCGCCACAGCCATTTTCAGATAGCCCTCAATGCAAAGGCTCTAGACGCAAATACTGGTGTGAGAGCTAATTCAATCAAGGAAACACTGCATGTTGGTGAAGGGCATATTGAAGAAGGATCAGCCGAGTGGTTCTTGTGGGAGAACAACTCCATTTGGCTCACTAACTTCACACACCACCAGGCTTCCCAGCAGCTCTCAAGGAAACTCAGTTTTCACACTCTATGCTTAGTGCCCTTTGAGTGCATTATCTAGGAATGAACCTGGTAGAGCATCCCACACAAACGAATGCTCCACATGCGGGTTTCACATGCCACCAACTCCACATTCACAGGCAACTTCAGCGCCACAGCCGTTTTCAGATAGCCCTCAATGCAAAGGCTCTAGACGCAAATATTGGTGTGAGAGCTAATTCAATCAAGGAAACACTGCATGTTGGTGAAGGGCATATTGAAGAAGGATCAGCCGAGTGGTTCTTGTGGGAGAACAACTCCATTTGGCTCACTAACTTCACACACCATCAGGCTTCCAAGCAGCTCTCAAGGAAACTCAGTTTTCACACTCTAGGCTTAGCGCCATTTGAGTGCCTAGGACTAAAATGAAGCTTGGTGAGCATCCCACACAAACGAATGCTCCACATGCGGGTTTCACATGCCACCAACTCCACATTCACAGGCAACTTCAGCGCCACAGCCGTTTTCAGATAGCCCTCAATGCAAAGGGTCTAGACGCAAATATTGGTGTGAGAGCTAATTCAATCAAGGAAACACTGCATGTTGGTGAAGGGCATATTGAAGAAGGATCAGCCGAGTGGTTCTTGT
>NW_026698115.1:0-32214 GCF_030435755.1 Ochotona princeps
TGTTATGCAACAAGGTGGAGGAATCCACCATGGTGGGAGGGTTAGGGGAGGGGTGGGGAGAATCCCAGTACCTATGAAACTGTGTCACATAATACAATGTAATTAATGAATTTAAAATAAAATTAAAAAAAAAATAAAATAAAAATTAAAAAAAAAAATCTGTATTTCCAATAAAAATAAATCTTTAAAAATAAATAAAAAAAAAAAAAAAAAAAGAAAACGGCTGTGGCGCTGAAGTTGCCTGTGAATGTGGAGTTGGTGGCATGTGAAACCCGCATGTGGAGCATTCGTTTGTGTGGGATGCTCACCAAGCTTCAGTTCAGTCCTAGGCACTCAAAGGGCACTAAGCATAGAGTGTGAAAACTGAGTTTCCTTGAGAGCTGCTTGGAAGCCTGATGGTGTGTGAAGTTAGTGAGCCAAATGGAGTTGTTCTCCCACAAGAACCACTCGGCTGATCCTTCTTCAATATGCCCTTCACCAACATGCAGTGTTTCCTTGATTGAATTAGCTCTCACACCAATATTTGCGTCTAGAGCCTTTGCATTGAGGGCTATGTGAAAACGGCTGTGGCGCTGAAGTTGCCTGTGAATGTGGAGTTGGTGGCATGTGAAACCCGCATGTGGAGCATTCGTTTGTGTGGGATGCTCTACCAGGTTCATTCCTAGATAATGCACTCAAAGGGCACTAAGCATAGAGTGTGAAAACTGAGTTTCCTTGAGAGCTGCTTGGAAGCCTGATGGTGTGTGAAGTTAGTGAGCCAAATGGAGTTGTTCTCCCACAAGAACCACTCGGCTGATCCTTCTTCAATATGGCCCTTCACCACATGCAGTGTTTCCTTGATTGAATTAGCTCTCACACCAATATTTGCGTCTAGAGCCTTTGCATTGAGGGCTATGTGAAAACGGCTGTGGCGCTGAAGTTGCCTGTGAATGTGGAGTTGGTGGCATGTGAAACCCGCATGTGGAGCATTCGTTTGTGTGGAATGCTCTACTAGGTTCATTCCTAGATAATGCACTCAAAGGGCACTAAGCATAGAGTGTGAAAACTGAGTTTCCTTGAGAGCTGCTTGGAAGCCTGATGGTGTGTGAAGTTAGTGAGCCAAATGGAGTTGTTCTCCCACAAGAACCACTCGGCTGATCCTTCTTCAATATGCCCTTCACCAACATGCAGTGTTTCCTTGATTGAATTAGCTCTCACACCAATATTTGCGTCTAGAGCCTTTGCATTGAGGGCTATGTGAAAACGGCTGTGGCGCTGAAGTTGCCTGTGAATGTGGAGGTGGTGGCATGTGAAACCCGCATGTGGAGCATTCGTTTGTGTGGGATGCTCTACCAGGTTCATTCCTAGATAATGCACTCAAAGGGCACTAAGCATAGAGTGTGAAAACTCAGTTTCCTTGAGAGCTGCTTGGAAGCCTGATGGTGTGTGAAGTTAGTGAGCCAAATGGAGTTGTTTCTCCCACAAGAACCACTCGGCTGATCCTTCTTCAATATGCCCTTCACCAACATGCAGTGTTTCCTTGATTGAATTAGCTCTCACACCAATATTTGCGTCTAGAGCCTTTGCATTGAGGGCTATGTGAAAACGGCTGTGGCGCTGAAGTTGCCTGTGAATGTGGAGTTGGTGGCATGTGAAACCCGCATGTGGAGCATTCGTTTGTGTGGGATGCTCTACCAGGTTCATTCCTAGATAATGCACTCAAAGGGCACTAAGCATAGAGTGTGAAAACTGAGTTTCCTTGAGAGCTGCTTGGAAGCCTGATGGTGTGTGAAGTTAGTGAGCCAAATGGAGTTGTTCTCCCACAAGAACCACTCGGCTGATCCTTCTTCAATATGCCCTTCACCCACATGCAGTGTTTCCTTGATTGAATTAGCTCTCACACCAATATTTGCGTCTAGAGCCTTTGCATTGAGGGCTATGTGAAAACGGCTGTGGCGCTGAAGTTGCCTGTGAATGTGGAGTTCGTGGCATGTGAAACCCGCATGTGGAGCATTCGTTTGTGTGGAATGCTCTACCAGGTTCATTCCTAGATAATGCACTCAAAGGGCACTAAGCATAGAGTGTGAAAACTGAGTTTCCTTGAGAGCTGCTTGGAAGCCTGATGGTGTGTGAAGTTAGTGAGCCAAATGGAGTTGTTCTCCCACAAGAACCACTCGGCTGATCCTTCTTCAATATGCCCTTCACCAACATGCAGTGTTTCCTTGATTGAATTAGCTCTCACACCAATATTTGCGTCTAGAGCCTTTGCATTGAGGGCTATGTGAAAACGGCTGTGGCGCTGAAGTTGCCTGTGAATGTGGAGTTGGTGCATGTGAAACCCGCATGTGGAGCATTCGTTTGTGTGGGATGCTCTACCAGGTTCATTCCTAGCTAATGCACTCAAAGGGCACTAAGCATAGAGTGTGAAAACTGAGTTTCCTTGAGAGCTGCTTGGAAGCCTGATGGTGTGTGAAGTTAGTGAGCCAAATGGAGTTGTTCTCCCACAAGAACCACTCGGCTGATCCTTCTTCAATATGCCCTTCACCCACATGCAGTGTTTCCTTGATTGAATTAGCTCTCACACCAATATTTGCGTCTAGAGCCTTTGCATTGAGGGCTATGTGAAAACGGCTGTGGCGCTGAAGTTGCCTGTGAATGTGGAGTTGGTGGCATGAGAAACCCGCATGTGGAGCATTCGTTTGTGTGGAATTCTCTACTAGGTTCATTCCTAGATAATGCACTCAAAGGGCACTAAGCATAGAGTGTGAAAACTGAGTTTCCTTGAGAGCTGCTTGGAAGCCTGATGGTGTGTGAAGTTAGTGAGCCAAATGGAGTTGTTCTCCCACAAGAACCACTCGGCTGATCCTTCTTCAATATGCCCTTCACCAACATGCAGTGTTTCCTTGATTGAATTAGCTCTCACACCAATATTTGCGTCTAGAGCCTTTGCATTGAGGGCTATCGGAAAACGGCTGTGGCGCTGAAGTTGCCTGTGAATGTGGAGTTGGTGGCATGTGAAACCCGCATGTGGAGCATTCGTTTGTGTGGGATGCTCTATTAGGTTCATTCCTAGATAATGCACTCAAAGGGCACTAAGCATAGAGTGTGAAAACTGAGTTTCCTTGAGAGCTGCTTGGAAGCCTGATGGTGTGTGAAGTTAGTGAGCCAAATGGAGTTGTTCTCCCACAAGAACCACTCGGCTGATCCTTCTTCAATATGCCCTTCACCCACATGCAGTGTTTCCTTGATTGAATTAGCTCTCACACCAATATTTGCGTCTAGAGCCTTTGCATTGAGGGCTATGTGAAAACGGCTGTGGCGCTGAAGTTGCCTGTGAATGTGGAGTTGGTGGCATGTGAAACCCGCATGTGGAGCATTCGTTTGTGTGGGATGCTCTACCAGGTTCATTCCTAGATAATGCACTCAAAGGGCACTAAGCATAGAGTGTGAAAACTGAGTTTCCTTGAGAGCTGCTTGGAAGCCTGATGGTGTGTGAAGTTAGTGAGCCAAATGGAGTTGTTCTCCCACAAGAACCACTCGGCTGATCCTTCTTCAATATGCCCTTCACCAACATGCAGTGTTTCCTTGATTGAATTAGCTCTCACACCAATATTTGCGTCTAGAGCCTTTGCATTGAGGGCTATGTGAAAACGGCTGTGGCGCTGAAGTTGCCTGTGAATGTGGAGTTGGTGGCATGAGAAACCCGCATGTGGAGCATTCGTTTGTGTGGGATGCTCTACCAGGTTCATTCCTAGATAATGCACTCAAAGGGCACTAAGCATAGAGTGTGAAAACTCAGTTTCCTTGAGAGCTGCTTGGAAGCCTGATGGTGTGTGAAGTTAGTGAGCCAAATGGAGTTGTTCTCCCACAAGAACCACTCGGCTGATCCTTCTTCAATATGCCCTTCACCAACATGCAGTGTTTCCTTGATTGAATTAGCTCTCACACCAATATTTGCGTCTAGAGCCTTTGCATTGAGGGCTATGTGAAAACGGCTGTGGCGCTGAAGTTGCCTGTGAATGTGGCTTGGTGGCATGTGAAAACCGCATGTGGAGCATTCGTTTGTGTGGATGCTCTACCAGGTTCATTCCTAGATAATGCACTCAAAGGGCACTAAGCATAGAGTGTGAAAACTGAGTTTCCTTGAGAGCTGCTTGGAAGCCTGATGGTGTGTGAAGTTAGTGAGCCAAATGGAGTTGTTTCTCCCACAAGAACCACTCGGCTGATCCTTCTTCAATATGCCCTTCACCCACATGCAGTGTTTCCTTGATTGAATTAGCTCTCACACCAATATTTGCGTCTAGAGCCTTTGCATTGAGGGCTATGTGAAAACGGCTGTGGCGCTGAAGTTGCCTGTGAATGTGGAGTTGGTGGCATGTGAAACCCGCATGTGGAGCATTCGTTTTGTTTTGTGTGGGATGCTCTACCAGGTTCATTCCCAGAAAATGCACTCAAAGGGCACTAAGCATAGAGTGTGAAAACTGAGTTTCCTTGAGAGCTGCTTGGAAGCCTGATGGTGTGTGAAGTTAGTGAGCCAAATGGAGTTGTTCTCCCACAAGAAACCACTCGGCTGATCCTTCTTCAATATGCCCTTCACCCACATTGCAGTGTTTCCTTGATTGAATTAGCTCTCACACCAATATTTGCGTCTAGAGCCTTTGCATTGAGGGCTATGTGAAAACGGCTGTGGCGCTGAAGTTGCCTGTGAATGTGGAGTTGGTGGCATGTGGAACCCGCATGTGGAGCATTCGTTTGTGTGGGATGCTCTACCAGGTTCATTCCTAGATAATGCACTCAAAGGGCACTAAGCATAGAGTGTGAAAACGGAGTTTCCTTGAGAGCTGCTTGGAAGCCTGATGGTGTGTGAAGTTAGTGAGCCAAATGGAGTTGTTCTCCCACAAGAACCACTCGGCTGATCCTTCTTCAATATGCCCTTCACCCACATGCAGTGTTTCCTTGATTGAATTAGCTCTCACACCAATATTTGCGTCTAGAGCCTTTGCATTGAGGGCTATGTGAAAACGGCTGTGGCGCTGAAGTTGCCTGTGAATGTGGAGTTGATGGCATGTGAAACCCGCATGTGGAGCATTCGTTTGTGTGAGATGCTCTACCAGGTTCATTCCTAGATAATGCACTCAAAGGGCACTAAGCATAGAGTGTGAAAACTGAGTTTCCTTGAGAGCTGCTTGGAAGCCTGATGGTGTGTGAAGTTAGTGAGCCAAATGGAGTTGTTCTCCACAAGAACCACTCGGCTGATCCTTCAACAATATGCCCTTCACCCACATGCAGTGTTTCCTTGATTGAATTAGCTCTCACACCAATATTTGCGTCTAGAGCCTTTGCATTGAGGGCTATGTGAAAACGGCTGTGGCGCTGAAGTTGCCTGTGAATGTGGAGTTGGTGGCATGTGAAACCCGCATGTGGAGCATTCGTTTGTGTGGGATGCTCTACCAGGTTCATTCCTAGATAATGCACTCAAAGGGCACTAAGCATAGAGTGTGAAAACTGAGTTCCTTGAGAGCTGCTTGGAAGCCTGATGGTGTGTGAAGTTAGTGAGCCAAATGGAGTTGTTCTCCCACAAGAACCACTCGGCTGATCCTTCTTCAATATGCCCTTCACCAACATGCAGTGTTTCCTTGATTGAATTAGCTCTCACACCAATATTTGCGTCTAGAGCCTTTGCATTGAGGGCTATGTGAAAACGGCTGTGGCGCTGAAGTTGCCTGTGAATGTGGAGTTGATGGCATGTGAAACCCGCATGTGGAGCATTCGTTTGTTTGAGATGCTGTACCAGGTTCATTCCTAGATAATGCACTCAAAGGGCACTAAGCATAGAGTGTGAAAACTGAGTTTCCTTGAGAGCTGCTTGGAAGCCTGATGGTGTGTGAAGTTAGTGAGCCAAATGGAGTTGTTCTCCCACAAGAACCACTCGGCTGATCCTTCTTCAATATGCCCTTCACCAACATGCAGTGTTTCCTTGATTGAATTAGCTCTCACACCAATATTTGCGTCTAGAGCCTTTGCATTGAGGGCTATGTGAAAACGGCTGTGGCGCTGAAGTTGCCTGTGAATGTGGAGTTGGTGGCATGTGAAACCCGCATGTGGAGCATTCGTTTGTGTGGGATGCTCTACCAGGTTCATTCCTAGATAATGCACTCAAAGGGCACTAAGCATAGAGTGTGAAAACTGAGTTTCCTTGAGAGCTGCTTGGAAGCCTGATGGTGTGTGAAGTTAGTGAGCCAAATGGAGTTGTTCTCCCACAAGAACCACTCGGCTGATCCTTCTTCAATATGCCCTTCACCAACATGCAGTGTTTCCTTGATTGAATTAGCTCTCACACCAATATTTGCGTCTAGAGCCTTTGCATTGAGGGCTATGTGAAAACGGCTGTGGCGCTGAAGTTGCCTGTGCATGTGGAGTTGGTGGAATGTGAAACCCGCATGTGGAGCATTCGTTTGTGTGGGATGCTCTACTAGGTTCATTCCTAGATAATGCACTCAAGGGCACTAAGCATAGAGTGTGAAAACTGAGTTTCCTTGAGAGCTGCTTGGAAGCCTGATGGTGTGTGAAGTTAGTGAGCCAATGGAGTTGTTCTCCCACAAGAACCACTCGGCTGATCCTTCTTCAATATGCCCTTCACCCACATGCAGTGTTTCCTTGATTGAATTAGCTCTCACACCAATATTTGCGTCTAGAGCCTTTGCATTGAGGGCTATGTGAAAACGGCTGTGGCGCTGAAGTTGCCTGTGAATGTGGAGTTGGTGGCATGTGAAACCCGCATGTGGAGCATTCGTTTGTGTGGGATGCTCTACCAGGTTCATTCCTAGATAATGCACTCAAAGGGCACTAAGCATAGAGTGTGAAAACTGAGTTTCCTTGAGAGCTGCTTGGAAGCCTGATGGTGTGTGAAGTTAGTGAGCCAAATGGAGTTGTTCTCCCACAAGAACCACTCGGCTGATCCTTCTTCAATATGCCCTTCACCAACATGCAGTGTTTCCTTGATTGAATTAGCTCTCACACCAATATTTGCGTCTAGAGCCTTTGCATTGAGGGCTATGTGAAAACGGCTGTGGCGCTGAAGTTGCCTGTGAATGTGGAGTTGATGGCATGTGAAACCCGCATGTGGAGCATTCGTTTGTTTGAGATGCTGTACCAGGTTCATTCCTAGATAATGCACTCAAAGGGCACTAAGCATAGAGTGTGAAAACTGAGTTTCCTTGAGAGCTGCTTGGAAGCCTGATGGTGTGTGAAGTTAGTGAGCCAAATGGAGTTGTTCTCCCACAAGAACCACTCGGCTGATCCTTCTTCAATATGCCCTTCACCAACATGCAGTGTTTCCTTGATTGAATTAGCTCTCACACCAATATTTGCGTCTAGAGCCTTTGCATTGAGGGCTAAGTGAAAACGGCTGTGGCGCTGAAGTTGCCTGTGAATGTGGAGTTGGTGGCATGTGAAACCCGCATGTGGAGCATTCGTTTGTGTGGGATGCTCTACCAGGTTCATTCCTAGATAATGCACTCAAAGGGCACTAAGCATAGAGTGTGAAAACTGAGTTTCCTTGAGAGCTGCTTGGAAGCCTGATGGTGTGTGAAGTTAGTGAGCCAAATGGAGTTGTTCTCCCACAAGAACCACTCGGCTGATCCTTCTTCAATATGCCCTTCACCAACATGCAGTGTTTCCTTGATTGAATTAGCTCTCACACCAATATTTGCGTCTAGAGCCTTTGCATTGAGGGCTATGTGAAAACGGCTGTGGCGCTGAAGTTGCCTGTGCATGTGGAGTTGGTGGCATGTGAAACCCGCATGTGGAGCATTCGTTTGTGTGGGATGCTCTACTAGGTTCATTCCTAGATAATGCACTCAAAGGGCACTAAGCATAGAGTGTGAAAACTGAGTTTCCTTGAGAGCTGCTTGGAAGCCTGATGGTGTGTGAAGTTATTGAGCCAAATGGAGTTGTTCTCCCACAAGAACCACTCGGCTGATCCTTCTTCAATATGCCCTTCACCAACATGCAGTGTTTCCTTGATTGAATTAGCTCTCACACCAATATTTGCGTCTAGAGCCTTTGCATTGGGGGCTATCGGAAAACGGCTGTGGCGCTGAAGTTGCCTGTGAATGTGGAGTTGGTGGCATGTGGAACCCGCATGTGGAGCATTCGTTTGTGTGGGATGCTCTACCAGGTTCATTCCTAGATAATGCACTCAAAGGGCACTAAGCATAGAGTGTGAAAACTGAGTTTCCTTGAGAGCTGCTTGGAAGCCTGATGGTGTGTGAAGTTAGTGAGCCAAATGGAGTTGTTCTCCCACAAGAACCACTCGGCTGATCCTTCTTCAATATGCCCTTCACCCACATGCAGTGTTTCCTTGATTGAATTAGCTCTCACACCAATATTTGCGTCTAGAGCCTTTGCATTGAGGGCTATGTGAAAATGGATGCGGCACTGAAGTTGCCTGTGAATGTGGAGTTGGTGGCATGTGAAACCCGCATGTGGAGCATTCGTTTGTGTGAGATGCTCTACCAGGTTCATTCCTAGATAATGCACTCAAAGGGCACTAAGCATAGAGTGTGAAAACTGAGTTTCCTTGAGAGCTGCTTGGAAGCCTGATGGTGTGTGAAGTTAGTGAGCCAAATGGAGTTGTTCTCCCACAAGAACCACTCGGCTGATCCTTCTTCAATATGCCCTTCACCAACATGCAGTGTTTCCTTGATTGAATTAGCTCTCACACCAATATTTGCGTCTAGATCCTTTGCATTGAGGGCTATCTGAAAACGGCTGTGGCGCTGAAGTTGCCTGTGAATGTGGAGTTGGTGGCATGTGAAACCCGCATGTGGAGCATTCGTTTGGGTGAGATGCTGTACCAGGTTCATTCCTAGATAATGCACTCAAAGGGCACTAAGCATAGAGTGTGAAAACTGAGTTTCCTTGAGAGCTGCTTGGAAGCCTGATGGTGTGTGAAGTTAGTGAGCCAAATGGAGTTGTTCTCCCACAAGAACCACTCGGCTGATCCTTCTTCAATATGCCCTTCACCAACATGCAGTGTTTCCTTGATTGAATTAGCTCTCACACCAATATTTGTGTCTAGAGCCTTTGCATTGAGGGCTATGTGAAAATGGATGTGGCACTGAAGTTGCCTGTGCATGTGGAGTTGGTGGCATGTGAAACCCGCATGTGGAGCATTCGTTTGTGTGGGATGCTCTACCAGGTTCATTCCTAGATAATGCACTCAAAGGGCACTAAGCATAGAGTGTGAAAACTGAGTTTCCTTGAGAGCTGCTTGGAAGCCTGATGGTGTGTGAAGTTAGTGAGCCAAATGGAGTTGTTCTCCCACAAGAACCACTCGGCTGATCCTTCTTCAATATGCCCTTCACCAACATGCAGTGTTTCCTTGATTGAATTAGCTCTCACACCAATATTTGCGTCTAGAGCCTTTGCATTGAGGGCTATGTGAAAACGGCTGTGGCGCTGAAGTTGCCTGTGAATGTGGAGTTGGTGGCATGTGAAACCCGCATGTGGAGCATTCGTTTGTGTGAGATGCTCTACCAGGTTCATTCCTAGATAATGCACTCAAAGGGCACTAAGCATAGAGTGTGAAAACTGAGTTTCCTTGAGAGCTGCTTGGAAGCCTGATGGTGTGTGAAGTTAGTGAGCCAAATGGAGTTGTTCTCCCACAAGAACCACTCGGCTGATCCTTCTTCAATATGCCCTTCACCAACATGCAGTGTTTCCTTGATTGAATTAGCTCTCACACCAATATTTGCGTCTAGAGCCTTTGCATTGAGGGCTATGTGAAAACGGCTGTGGCGCTGAAGTTGCCTGTGAATGTGGAGTTGGTGGCATGTGAAACCCGCATGTGGAGCATTCGTTTGTGTGGGATGCTCTACCAGGTTCATTCCTAGCTAATGCACTCAAAGGGCACTAAGCATAGAGTGTGAAAACTGAGTTTCCTTGAGAGCTGCTTGGAAGCCTGATGGTGTGTGAAGTTAGTGAGCCAAATGGAGTTGTTCTCCCACAAGAACCACTCGGCTGATCCTTCTTCAATATGCCCTTCACCAACATGCAGTGTTTCCTTGATTGAATTAGCTCTCACACCAATATTTGCGTCTAGAGCCTTTGCATTGAGGGCTATGTGAAAACGGCTGTGGCGCTGAAGTTGCCTGTGAATGTGGAGTTGGTGGCATGTGAAACCCGCATGTGGAGTATTCGTTTGTGTGGGATGCTCTACCAGGTTCATTCCTAGATAATGCACTCAAAGGGCACTAAGCATAGAGTGTGAAAACTGAGTTTCCTTGAGAGCTGCTTGGAAGCCTGATGGTGTGTGAAGTTAGTGAGCCAAATGGAGTTGTTCTCCCACAAGAACCACTCGGCTGATCCTTCTTCAATATGCCCTTCACCAACATGCAGTGTTTCCTTGATTGAATTAGCTCTCACACCAATATTTGCGTCTAGATCCTTTGCATTGAGGGCTATCTGAAAACGGCTGTGGCGCTGAAGTTGCCTGTGAATGTGGAGTTGGTGGCATGTGAAACCCGCATGTGGAGCATTCGTTTGGGTGAGATGCTGTACCAGGTTCATTCCTAGATAATGCACTCAAAGGGCACTAAGCATAGAGTGTGAAAACTGAGTTTCCTTGAGAGCTGCTTGGAAGCCTGATGGTGTGTGAAGTTAGTGAGCCAAATGGAGTTGTTCTCCACAAGAACCACTCGGCTGATCCTTCTTCAATATGCCCTTCACCAACATGCAGTGTTTCTTGATTGAATTAGCTCTCACACCAATATTTGCGTCTAGAGCCTTTGCATTGAGGGCTATGTGAAAATGGATGTGGCACTGAAGTTGCCTGTGCATGTGGAGTTGGTGGCATGTGAAACCCGCATGTGGAGCATTCGTTTGTGTGGATGCTCTACCAGGTTCATTCCTAGATAATGCACTCAAAGGGCACTAAGCATAGAGTGTGAAAACTGAGTTTCCTTGAGAGCTGCTTGGAAGCCTGATGGTGTGTGAAGTTAGTGAGCCAAATGGAGTTGTTCTCCCACAAGAACCACTCGGCTGATCCTTCTTCAATATGCCCTTCACCAACATGCAGTGTTTCCTTGATTGAATTAGCTCTCACACCAATATTTGCGTCTAGAGCCTTTGCATTGAGGGCTATGTGAAAACGGCTGTGGCGCTGAAGTTGCCTGTGAATGTGGAGTTGGTGGCATGTGAAACCCGCATGTGGAGCATTCGTTTGTGTGGGATGCTCTACCAGGTTCATTCCTAGCTAATGCACTCAAAGGGCACTAAGCATAGAGTGTGAAAACTGAGTTTCCTTGAGAGCTGCTTGGAAGCCTGATGGTGTGTGAAGTTAGTGAGCCAAATGGAGTTGTTCTCCCACAAGAACCACTCGGCTGATCCTTCTTCAATATGCCCTTCACCAACATGCAGTGTTTCCTTGATTGAATTAGCTCTCACACCAATATTTGCGTCTAGAGCCTTTGCATTGAGGGCTATGTGAAAACGGCTGTGGCGCTGAAGTTGCCTGTGAATGTGGAGTTGGTGGCATGTGAAACCCGCATGTGGAGTATTCGTTTGTGTGGGATGCTCTACCAGGTTCATTCCTAGATAATGCACTCAAAGGGCACTAAGCATAGAGTGTGAAAACTGAGTTTCCTTGAGAGCTGCTTGGAAGCCTGATGGTGTGTGAAGTTAGTGAGCCAAATGGAGTTGTTCTCCCACAAGAACCACTCGGCTGATCCTTCTTCAATATGCCCTTCACCAACATGCAGTGTTTCCTTGATTGAATTAGCTCTCACACCAATATTTGCGTCTAGAGCCTTTGCATTGAGGGCTATCGGAAAACGGCTGTGGCGCTGAAGTTGCCTGTGCATGTGGAGTTGGTGGCATGTGAAACCCGCATGTGGAGCATTCGTTTGTGTGGGATGCTCTTCCAGGTTCATTCCTAGATAATGCACTCAAAGGGCACTAAGCATAGAGTGTGAAAACTGAGTTTCCTTGAGAGCTGCTTGGAAGCCTGATGGTGTGTGAAGTTAGTGAGCCAAATGGAGTTGTTCTCCCACAAGAACCACTCGGCTGATCCTTCTTCAATATGCCCTTCACCAACATGCCGTGTTTCCTTGATTGAATTAGCTCTCACACCAATATTTGCGTCTAGAGCCTTTGCATTGAGGGCTATGTGAAAACGGCTGTGGCGCTGAAGTTGCCTGTGAATGTGGAGTTGGTGGCATGTGAAACCCGCATGTGGAGCATTCGTTTGTGTGGGATGCTCTACCAGGTTCATTCCTAGATAATGCACTCAAAGGGCACTAAGCATAGAGTGTGAAAACTGAGTTTCCTTGAGAGCTGCTTGGAAGCCTGATGGTGTGTGAAGTTAGTGAGCCAAATGGAGTTGTTCTCCCACAAGAACCACTCGGCTGATCCTTCTTCAATATGCCCTTCACCAACATGCAGTGTTTCCTTGATTGAATTAGCTCTCACACCAATATTTGCGTCTGGAGCCTTTGCATTGAGGGCTATCGGAAAACGGCTGTGGCGCTGAAGTTGCCTGTGAATGTGGAGTTGGTGGCATGTGAAACCCGCATGTGGAGCATTCGTTTGTGTGGGATGCTCTACCAGGTTCATTCCTAGATAATGCACTCAAAGGGCACTAAGCATAGAGTGTGAAAACTGAGTTTCCTTGAGAGCTGCTTGGAAGCCTGATGGTGTGTGAAGTTAGTGAGCCAAATGGAGTTGTTCTCCCACAAGAACCACTCGGCTGATCCTTCTTCAATATGCCCTTCACCAACATGCAGTGTTTCCTTGATTGAATTAGCTCTCACACCAATATTTGCGTCTAGAGACTTTGCATTGAGGGCTATCTGAAAACGGCTGTGGCGCTGAAGTTGCCTGTGAATGTGGAGTTGGTGGCATGTGAAACCCGCATGTGGAGCATTCGTTTGTGTGGGATGCTCTACCAGGTTCATCCCTAGATAATGCACTCAAAGGGCACTAAGCATAGAGTGTGAAAACTGAGTTTCCTTGAGAGCTGCTTGGAAGCCTGATGGTGTGTGAAGTTAGTGAGCCAAATGGAGTTGTTCTCCCACAAGAACCACTCGGCTGATCCTTCTTCAATATGCCCTTCACCAACATGCAGTGTTTCCTTGATTGAATTAGCTCTCACACCAATATTTGCGTCTAGAGCCTTTGCATTGGGGGCTATCGGAAAACGGCTGTGGCGCTGAAGTTGCCTGTGAATGTGGAGTTGGTGGCATGTGAAACCCGCATGTGGAGCATTCGTTTGTGTGGGATGCTCTACCAGGTTCATTCCTAGATAATGCACTCAAAGGGCACTAAGCATAGAGTGTGAAAACTGAGTTTCCTTGAGAGCTGCTTGGAAGCCTGATGGTGTGTGAAGTTAGTGAGCCAAATGGAGTTGTTCTCCCACAAGAACCACTCGGCTGATCCTTCTTCAATATGCCCTTCACCAACATGCAGTGTTTCCTTGATTGAATTAGCTCTCACACCAATATTTGCGTCTAGAGACTTTGCATTGAGGGCTATCTGAAAACGGCTGTGGCGCTGAAGTTGCCTGTGAATGTGGAGTTGGTGGCATGTGAAACCCGCATGTGGAGCATTCGTTTGTGTGGGATGCTCTACCAGGTTCATTCCTAGATAATGCACTCAAAGGGCACTAAGCATAGAGTGTGAAAACTGAGTTTCCTTGAGAGCTGCTTGGAAGCCTGATGGTGTGTGAAGTTAGTGAGCCAAATGGAGTTGTTCTCCCACAAGAACCACTCGGCTGATCCTTCTTCAATATGCCCTTCACCAACATGCAGTGTTTCCTTGATTGAATTAGCTCTCACACCAATATTTGCGTCTAGAGCCTTTGCATTGGGGGCTATCGGAAAACGGCTGTGGCGCTGAAGTTGCCTGTGAATGTGGAGTTGGTGGCATGTGAAACCCGCATGTGGAGCATTCGTTTGTGTGGGATGCTCTACCAGGTTCATTCCTAGATAATGCACTCAAAGGGCACTAAGCATAGAGTGTGAAAACTGAGTTTCCTTGAGAGCTGCTTGGAAGCCTGATGGTGTGTGAAGTTAGTGAGCCAAATGGAGTTGTTCTCCCACAAGAACCACTTGGCTGATCCTTCTTCAATATGCCCTTCACCAACATGCAGTGTTTCCTTGATTGAATTAGCTCTCACACCAATATTTGCGTCTAGAGCCTTTGCATTGAGGGCTATGTGAAAACGGCTGTGGCGCTGAAGTTGCCTGTGAATGTGGAGTTGGTGGCATGTGAAACCCGCATGTGGAGCATTCGTTTGTGTGGGATGCTCTACCAGGTTCATTCCTAGATAATGCACTCAAAGGGCACTAAGCATAGAGTGTGAAAACTGAGTTTCCTTGAGAGCTGCTTGGAAGCCTGATGGTGTGTGAAGTTAGTGAGCCAAATGGAGTTGTTCTCCCACAAGAACCACTCGGCTGATCCTTCTTCAATATGCCCTTCACCAACATGCAGTGTTTCCTTGATTGAATTAGCTCTCACACCAATATTTGCGTCTAGAGCCTTTGCATTGAGGGCTATCTGAAAACGGCTGTGGCGCTGAAGTTGCCTGTGAATGTGGAGTTGGTGGCATGTGAAACCCGCATGTGGAGCATTCGTTTGTGTGAGATGCTCTACCAGGTTCATTCCTAGCTAATGCACTCAAAGGGCACTAAGCATAGAGTGTGAAAACTGAGTTTCCTTGAGAGCTGCTTGGAAGCCTGATGGTGTGTGAAGTTAGTGAGCCAAATGGAGTTGTTCTCCCACAAGAACCACTCGGCTGATCCTTCTTCAATATGCCCTTCACCAACATGCAGTGTTTCCTTGACTGAATTAGCTCTCACACCAATATTTGCGTCTAGAGCCTTTGCATTGAGGGCTATGTGAAAACGGCTGTGGCGCTGAAGTTGCCTGTGCATGTGGAGTTGGTGGCATGTGAAACCCGCATGTGGAGCATTCGTTTGTGTGGGATGCTCTACCAGGTTCATTCCTAGATAATGCACTCAAAGGGCACTAAGCATAGAGTGTGAAAACTGAGTTTCCTTGAGAGCTGCTTGGAAGCCTGATGGTGTGTGAAGTTAGTGAGCCAAATGGAGTTGTTCTCCCACAAGAACCACTCGGCTGATCCTTCTTCAATATGCCCTTCACCAACATGCAGTGTTTCCTTGATTGAATTAGCTCTCACACCAATATTTGCGTCTAGAGCCTTTGCATTGAGGGCTATGTGAAAACGGCTGTGGCGCTGAAGTTGCCTGTGAATGTGGAGTTGGTGGCATGTGAAACCCGCATGTGGAGCATTCGTTTGTGTGGGATGCTCTACCAGGTTCATTCCTAGATAATGCACTCAAAGGGCACTAAGCATAGAGTGTGAAAACTGAGTTTCCTTGAGAGCTGCTTGGAAGCCTGATGGTGTGTGAAGTTAGTGAGCCAAATGGAGTTGTTCTCCCACAAGAACCACTTGGCTGATCCTTCTTCAATATGCCCTTCACCAACATGCAGTGTTTCCTTGATTGAATTAGCTCTCACACCAATATTTGCGTCTAGAGCCTTTGCATTGAGGGCTATCTGAAAACGGCTGTGGCGCTGACGTTGCCTGTGAATGTGGAGTTGGTGGCATGTGAAACCCGCATGTGGAGCATTCGTTTGTGTGGGATGCTCTACCAGGTTCATTCCTAGATAATGCACTCAAAGGGCACTAAGCATAGAGTGTGAAAACTGAGTTTCCTTGAGAGCTGCTTGGAAGCCTGCTGGTGTGTGAAGTTAGTGAGCCAAATGGAGTTGTTCTCCCACAAGAACCACTCGGCTGATCCTTCTTCAATATGCCCTTCACCAACATGCAGTGTTTCCTTGATTGAATTAGCTCTCACACCAATATTTGCGTCTAGAGCCTTTGCATTGAGGGCTATGTGAAAACGGCTGTGGCGCTGAAGTTGCCTGTGAATGTGGAGTTGGTGGCATGTGAAACCCGCATGTGGAGCATTTGTTTGTGTTGGATGCTCTACCAGTTTCATTCCTAGATAATGCACTCAAAGGGCACTAAGCATAGAGTGTGAAAACTGAGTTTCCTTGAGAGCTGCTTGGAAGCCTGATGGTGTGTGAAGTTAAGAGCCAAATGGAGTTGTTCTCCCACAAGAACCACTCGGCTGATCCTTCTTCAATATGCCCTTCACCAACATGTAGTGTTTCCTTGATTGAATTAGCTCTCACACCAATATTTGCGTCTAGAGCCTTTGCTTTGAGGGCTATCTGAAAACGGCTGTGGCGCTGAAGTTGCCTGTGAATGTGGAGTTGGTGGCATGTGAAACCCGCATGTGGAGCATTCGTTTGTGTGGGATGCTCTACCAGGTTCATTCCTAGCTAATGCACTCAAAGGGCACTAAGCATAGAGTGTGAAAACTGAGTTTCCTTGAGAGCTGCTTGGAAGCCTGATGGTGTGTGAAGTTAGTGAGCCAAATGGAGTTGTTCTCCCACAAGAACCACTCGGCTGATCCTTCTTCTATATGCCCTTCACCAACATGCAGTGTTTCCTTGATTGAATTAGCTCTCACACCAATATTTGCGTCTAGAGCCTTTGCATTGAGGGCTATCTGAAAACGGCTGTGGCGCTGAAGTTGCCTGTGAATGTGGAGTTGGTGGCATGTGAAACCCGCATGTGGAGCATTTGTTTGTGTGGGATGCTCTACCAGGTTCATTCCTAGATAATGCACTCAAAGGGCACTAAGCATAGAGTGTGAAAACTGAGTTTCCTTGAGAGCTGCTTGGAAGCCTGATGGTGTGTGAAGTTAGTGAGCCAAATGGAGTTGTTCTCCCACAAGAACCACTCGGCTGATCCTTCTTCAATATGCCCTTCACCAACATGTAGTGTTTCCTTGATTGAATTAGCTCTCACACCAATATTTGCGTCTAGAGCCTTTGCATTGAGGGCTATGTGAAAACGGCTGTGGCGCTGAAGTTGCCTGTGAATGTGGAGTTGGTGGCATGTGAAACCCGCATGTGGAGCATTCGTTTGTGTGGGATGCTCTACCAGGTTCATTCCTAGCTAATGCACTCAAAGGGCACTAAGCATAGAGTGTGAAAACTGAGTTTCCTTGAGAGCTGCTTGGAAGCCTGATGGTGTGTGAAGTTAGTGAGCCAAATGGAGTTGTTCTCCTACAAGAACCACTCGGCTGATCCTTCTTCAATATGCCCTTCACCAACATGCAGTGTTTCCTTGATTGAATTAGCTCTCACACCAATATTTGCGTCTAGAGCCTTTGCATTGAGGGCTATCTGAAAACGGCTGTGGCGCTGAAGTTGCCTGTGAATGCGGAGTTGGTGGCATGTGAAACCCGCATGTGGAGCATTCGTTTGTGTGGGATGCTCACCAAGCTTCATTTCAGTCCTAGGCACTCAAAGGGCACTAAGCATAGAGTGTGAAAACTGAGTTTCCTTGAGAGCTGCTTTTAAGCCTGATGGTGTGTGAAGTTAGTGAGCTAAATGGAGTTGTTCTCCCACAAGAACCACTCGGCTGATCCTTCTTCAATATGCCCTTCACCAACATGCAGTGTTTCCTTGATTGAATTAGCTCTCACACCAATATTTGCGTCTAGAGCCTTTGCATTGAGGGCTATCTGAAAACGGCTGTGGCGATGAAGTTGCCTGTGAATGTGGAGTTGGTGGCATGTGAAACCCGCATGTGGAGCATTCGTTTGTGTGGGATGCTCACCAAGCTTCATTTCAGTCCTAGGCACTCAAAGGGCACTAAGCATAGAGTGTGAAAACTGAGTTTCCTTGAGAGCTGCTTGGAAGCCTGCTGGTGTGTGAAGTTAGTGAGCCAAATGGAGTTGTTCTCCCACAAGAACCACTCGGCTGATCCTTCTTCAATATGCCCTTCACCAACATGCAGTGTTTCCTTGATTGAATTAGCTCTCACACCAATATTTGCGTCTAGAGCCTTTGCATTGAGGGCTATGTGAAAACGGCTGTGGCGCTGAAGTTGCCTGTGAATGTGGAGTTGGTGGCATGTGAAACCCGCATGTGGAGCATTTGTTTGTGTGGGATGCTCTACCAGGTTCATTCCTAGATAATGCACTCAAAGGGCACTAAGCATAGAGTGTGAAAACTGAGTTTCCTTGAGAGCAGCTTGGAAGCCTGATGGTGTGTGAAGTTAGTGAGCCAAATGGAGTTGTTCTCCCACAAGAACCACTCGGCTGATCCTTCTTCAATATGCCCTTCACCAACATGTAGTGTTTCCTTGATTGAATTAGCTCTCACACCAATATTTGCGTCTAGAGCCTTTGCTTTGAGGGCTATCTGAAAACGGCTGTGGCGCTGAAGTTGCCTGTGAATGTGGAGTTGGTGGCATGTGAAACCCGCATGTGGAGCATTCGTTTGTGTGGGATGCTCTACCAGGTTCATTCCTAGCTAATGCACTCAAAGGGCACTAAGCATAGAGTGTGAAAACTGAGTTTCCTTGAGAGCTGCTTGGAAGCCTGATGGTGTGTGAAGTTAGTGAGCCAAATGGAGTTGTTCTCCTACAAGAACCACTCGGCTGATCCTTCTTCAATATGCCCTTCACCAACATGCAGTGTTTCCTTGATTGAATTAGCTCTCACACCAATATTTGCGTCTAGAGCCTTTGCATTGAGGGCTATGTGAAAACGGCTGTGGCGCTGAAGTTGCCTGTGAATGTGGAGTTGGTGGCATGTGAAACCGGCATGTGGAGCATTCGTTTGTGTGGGAGGCTCACCAAGCTTCATTTCAGTCCTAGGCACTCAAAGGGCACTAAGCATAGAGTGTGAAAACTGAGTTTCCTTGAGAGCTGCTTGGAAGCCTGATGGTGTGAAGTTAGTGAGCCAAATGGAGTTGTTCTCCCACAAGAACCACTCGGCTGATCCTTCTTCAATATGCCCTTCACCAACATGCAGTGTTTCCTTGATTGAATTAGCTCTCACACCAATATTTGCGTCTAGAGCCTTTGCATTGAGGGCTATGTGAAAACGTCTGTGGCGCTGAAGTTGCCTGTGAATGTGGAGTTGGTGGCATGTGAAACCCGCATGTGGAGCATTCGTTTGTGTGGGATGCTCTACCAGGTTCATTCCTAGATAATGCACTCAAAGGGCACTAAGCATAGAGTGTGAAAACTGAGTTTCCTTGAGAGCTGCTTGGAAGCCTGATGGTGTGTGAAGTTAGTGAGCCAAATGGAGTTGTTCTCCCACAAGAACCACTCGGCTGATCCTTCTTCAATATGCCCTTCACCAACATGCAGTGTTTCCTTGATTGAATTAGCTCTCACACCAATATTTGCGTCTAGAGACTTTGCATTGAGGGCTATCTGAAAACGGCTGTGGCGCTGAAGTTGCCTGTGAATGTGGAGTTGGTGGCATGTGAAACCCGCATGTGGAGCATTCGTTTGTGTGGGATGCTCTACCAGGTTCATTCCTAGCTAATGCACTCAAAGGGCACTAAGCATAGAGTGTGAAAACTGAGTTTCCTTGAGAGCTGCTTGGAAGCCTGATGGTGTGTGAAGTTAGTAAGCCAAATGGAGTTGTTCTCCCACAAGAACCACTCGGCTGATCCTTCTTCAATATGCCCTTCACCAACATGCAGTGTTTCCTTGATTGAATTAGCTCTCACACCAATATTTGCATCTAGAGCCTTTGCATTGAGGGCTATGTGAAAACGGCTGTGGCGCTGAAGTTGCCTGTGAATGTGGAGTTGGTGGCATGTGAAACCCGCATGTGGAGCATTCGTTTGTGTGGGATGCTCACCAAGCTTCATTTCAGTCCTAAGCACTCAAAGGGCACTAAGCATAGAGTGTGAAAACTGAGTTTCCTTGAGAGCTGCTTGGAAGCCTGATGGTGTGTGAAGTTAGTGAGCCAAATGGAGTTGTTCTCCCACAAGAACCACTCGGCTGATCCTTCTTCAATATGCCCTTCACCAACATACAGTGTTTCCTTGATTGAATTAGCTCTCACACCAATATTTGCGTCTAGAGCCTTTGCATTTAGGGCTATGTGAAAACGGCTGTGGCGCTGAAGTTGCCTGTGAATGTGGAGTTGGTGGCATGTGAAACCCTTATGTGGAGCATTCGTTTGTGTGGGATGCTCACCAAGCTTCATTTCAGTCCTAGGCACTCAAAGGGCAGTAAGCATAGAGTGTGACAACTGAGTTTCCTTGAGAGCTGCTTGGAAGCCTGATGGTGTGTGAAGTTAGTGAGTCAAATGGAGTTGTTCTCCCACAAGAACCACTCGGCTAATCCTTCTTCAATAGGCCCTTCACCAAAATGCAGTGTTTCCTTGATTGAATTAGCTCTCACACCAATATTTGCGTCTAGAGCCTTTGCATTGGGGCCTATCTGAAAACGGCTGTGGCGCTGAAGTTGCCGCTGCATGTGGAGTTGGTGGCATGTGAAACCCGCATGTGGAGCATTCGTTTGTGTGGGATGCTCTACTAGGTTCATTCCTAGATAATGCACTCAAAGGGCACTAAGCATAGAGTGTGAAAACTGAGTTTCCTTGAGAGCTGCTTGGAAGCCTGATGGTGTGTGAAGTTAGTGAACCAAATGGAGTTGTTCTCCCACAAGAACCACTCGGCTGATCCTTCTTCAATACGCCCTTCACCAACATGCAGTGTTTCCTTGATTGAATTAGCTCTCACACCAATATTTGCATCTAGAGCCTTTGCATTGAGGGCTATGTGAAAACGGCTGTGGCGCTGAAGTTGCCTGTGAATGTGGAGTTGGTGGCATGTGAAACCCGCATGTGGAGCATTCGTTTGTGTGGGATGCTCTACCAGGTTCATTCCTAGATAATGCACTCAAAGGGCACTAAGCATAGAGTGTGAAAACTGAGTTTCCTTGAGAGCTGCTTGGAAGCCTGATGGTGTGTGAAGTTAGTGAGCCAAATGGAGTTGTTCTCCCACAAGAACCACTCGGCTGATCCTTCTTCAATATGCCCTTCACCAACATGCAGTGTTTCCTTGATTGAATTAGCTCTCACACCAATATTTGCGTCTAGAGCCTTTGCATTGAGGGCTATGTGAAAACGGCTGTGGCGCTGAAGTTGCCTGTGAATGTGGAGTTGGTGGCATGTGAAACCCGTATGTGGAGCATTCGTTTGTGTGGGATGCTCTACCAGGTTCATTCCTAGATAATGCACTCAAAGGGCACTAAGCATAGAGTGTGAAAACTGAGTTTCCTTGAGAGCTGCTTTTAAGCCTGATGGTGTGTGAAGTTAGTGAACCAAATGGAGTTGTTCTCCCACAAGAACCACTCGGCTGATCCTTCTTCAATACGCCCTTCACCAACATGCAGTGTTTCCTTGATTGAATTAGCTCTCACACCAATATTTGCATCTAGAGCCTTTGCATTGAGGGCTATGTGAAAACGGCTGTGGCGCTGAAGTTGCCTGTGAATGTGGAGTTGGTGGCATGTGAAACCCGCATGTGGAGCATTCGTTTGTGTGGGATGCTCACCAAGCTTCATTTCAGTCCTAAGCACTCAAAGGGCACTAAGCATGGAGTGTGAAAACTGAGTTTCCTTGAGAGCTGCTTGGAAGCCTGATGGTGTGTGAAGTTAGTGAGCCAAATGGAGTTGTTCTCCCACAAGAACCACTCGGCTGATCCTTCTTCAATATGCCCTTCACCAACATGCAGTGTTTCCTTGAATGAATTAGCTCTCACACCAATATTTGCGTCTAGAGCCTTTGCATTGAGGGCTATGTGAAAACGGCTGTGGCGCTGAAGTTGCCTGTGAATGTGGAGTTGGTGGCATGTGAAACCCGCATGTGGAGCATTCGTTTGTGTGGGATGCTCACCAAGCTTCATTTCAGTCCTAGGCACTCAAAGGGCAGTAAGCATAGAGTGTGAAAACTGAGTTTCCTTGAGAGCTGCTTGGAAGCCTGCTGGTGTGTGAAGTTAGTGAGCCAAATGGAGTTGTTCTCCCACAAGAACCACTCGGCTGATCCTTCTTCAATATGCCCTTCACCAACATGCAGTGTTTCCTTGATTGAATTAGCTCTCACACCAATATTTGCGTCTAGAGCCTTTGCATTGAGGGCTATGTGAAAACGGCTGTGGCGCTGAAGTTGCCTGTGAATGTGGAGTTGGTGGCATGTGAAACCCGCATGTGGAGCATTCGTTTGTGTGGGATGCTCTACCAGGTTCATTCCTAGATAATGCACTCAAAGGGCACTAAGCATAGAGTGTGAAAACTGAGTTTCCTTGAGAGCTGCTTGGAAGCCTGATGGTGTGTGAAGTTAGTGAGCCAAATGGAGTTGTTCTCCCAGAAGAAAAACTCGGCTGATCCTTCTTCAATATGCCCTTCACCAACATGCAGTGTTTCCTTGATTGAATTAGCTCTCACGCCAATATTTGCGTCTAGAGCCTTGGCATTGAGGGCTATGTGAAAACGGCTGTGGCGCTGAAGTTGCCTGTGAATGTGGAGTTGGTGGCATGTGAAACCCGCATGTGGAGCATTCGTTTGTGTGGGATGCTCACCAAGCTTCATTTCAGTCCTAGGCACTCAAAGGGCACTAAGCATAGAGTGTGAAAACTGAGTTTCCTTGAGAGCTGCTTGGAAGCCTGATGGTGTGTGAAGTTAGTGAGCCAAATGGAGTTGTTCTCCCACAAGAACCACTCGGCTGATCCTTCTTCAATAGGCCCTTCACCAAAATGCAGTGTTTCCTTGATTGAATTAGCTCTCACACCAATATTTGCGTCTAGAGCCTTTGCATTGAGGGCTATGTGAAAACGGCTGTGGCGCTGAAGTTGCCTGTGAATGTGGAGTTGGTGGCATGTGAAACCCGCATGTGGAGCATTCGTTTGTGTGGGATGCTCACCAAGCTTCATTTCAGTCCTAGGCACTCAAAGGGCACTAAGCAGAGAGTGTGAAAACTGAGTTTCCTTGAGAGCTGCTTGGAAGCCTGATGGTGTGTGAAGTTAGTGAGCCAAATGGAGTTGTCCTCCCACAAGAACCACTCGGCTGATCCTTCTTCAATATGCCCTTCACCAACATGCAGTGTTTCCTTGATTGAATTAGCTCTCACACCAATATTTGCGTCTAGAGCCTTTGCATTGCGGGCTATGTGAAAACGGCTGTGGCGCTGAAGTTGCCTGTGAATGTGGAGTTGGTGGCATGTGAAACCCGCATGTGGAGCATTCGTTTGTGTGGGATGCTCTACCAGGTTCATTCCTAGATAATGCACTCAAAGGGCACTAAGCATAGAGTGTGAAAACTGAGTTTCCTTGAGAGCTGCTTGGAAGCCAATGGTGTGTGAAGTTAGTGAGCCAAATGGAGTTGTTCTCCCACAAGTACCACTCGGCTGATCCTTCTTCAATATGCCCTTCACCAACATGCAGTGTTTCCTTGATTGAATTAGCTCTCACACCAATATTTGCGTCTAGAGCCTTTGCATTGAGGGCTATGTGAAAACGGCTGTGGCGCTGAAGTTGCCTGTGAATGTGGAGTTGGTGGCATGTGAAACCCGCATAAGGAGCATTCGTTTGTGTGGATGCTCTACCAGGTTCATTCCTAGCTAATGCACTCAAAGGGCACTAAGCATAGAGTGTGAAAACTGAGTTTCCTTGAGAGCTGCTTGGAAGCCTGATGGTGTGTGAAGTTAGTGAGCCAAATGGAGTTGTTCTCCACAAGAACCACTCGGCTGATCCTTCTTCAATATGCCCTTCACCAACATGCAGTGTTTCCTTGATTGAATTAGCTCTCACACCAATATTTGCGTCTAGAGCCTTTGCATTGAGGGCTATGTGAAAACGGCTGTGGCGCTGAAGTTGCCTGTGAATGTGGAGTTGGTGGCATGTGAAACCCGCATGTGGAGCATTCGTTTGTGTGGGATGCTCACCAAGCTTCATTTCAGTCCTAGGCACTCAAAGGGCACGAAGCATAGAGTGTGAAAACTGAGTTTCCTTGAGAGCTGCTTGGAAGCCTGATGGTGAGTGAAGTTAGTGAGCCAAATGGAGTTGTCCTCCCACAAGAACCACTCGGCTGATCCTTCTTCAATATGCCCTTCACCAACATGCAGTGTTTCCTTGATTGAATTAGCTCTCACACCAATATTTGCGTCTAGAGCCTTTGCATTGAGGGCTATGTGAAAACGGCTGTGGCGCTGAAGTTGCCTGTGAATGTGGAGTTGGTGGCATGTGAAACCCGCATGTGGAGCATGCGTTTGTGTGGGATGCTCACCAAGCTTCATTTCAGTCCTAGGCACTCAAAGGGCACTAAGCATAGAGTGTGAAAACTGAGTTTCCTTGAGAGCTGCTTGGAAGCCTGATGGTGTGTGAAGTTAGTGAGCCAAATGGAGTTGTTCTCCCACAAGTACCACTCGGCTGATCCTTCTTCAATATGCCCTTCACCAACATGCAGTGTTTCCTTGATTGAATTAGCTCTCACACCAATATTTGCGTCTAGAGCCTTTGCATTGAGGGCTATGTGAAAACGGCTGTGGCGCTGAAGTTGCCTGTGAATGTGGAGTTGGTGGCATGTGAAACCCGCATGTGGAGCATTCGTTTGTGTGGGATGCTCTACCAGGTTCATTCCTAGATATGCACTGAAAGGGCACTAAGCATAGAGTGTGAAAACTGAGTTTTCCTTGAGAGCTGCTTGGAAGCCTGATGGTGTGTGAAGTTAGTGAGCCAAATGGAGTTGTTCTCCCACAAGAACCACTCGGCTGATCCTTCTTCAATATGCCCTTCACCAACATGCAGTGTTTCCTTGATTGAATTAGCTCTCACACCAATATTTGCGTCTAGAGCCTTTGCATTGAGGGCTATGTGAAAACGGCTGTGGCGCTGAAGTTGCCTGTGAATGTGGAGTTGGTGGCATGTGAAACCCGCATGTGGAGCATTCGTTTGTGTGGGATGCTCTACTAGGTTCATTCCTAGATAATGCACTCAAAGGGCACTAAGCATAGAGTGTGAAAACTGAGTTTCCTTGAGAGCTTGCTTGGAAGCCTGATGGTGTGTGAAGTTAGTGAGCCAAATGGAGTTGTTCTCCCACAAGAACCACTCGGCTGATCCTTCTTCAATATGCCCTTCACCAACATGCAGTGTTTCCTTGATTGAATTAGCTCTCACACCAATATTTGCGTCTAGAGCCTTTGCATTGAGGGCTATGTGAAAACGGCTGTGGCGCTGAAGTTGCCTGTGAATGTGGAGTTGGTGGCATGTGAAACCCGCATGCGGAGCATTCGTTTGTGTGAGATGCTACCAGGTTCATTCCTAGATAATGCACTCAAAGGGCACTAAGCATAGAGTGTGAAAACTGAGTTTCCTTGAGAGCTGCTTGGAAGCCTGATGGTGTGTGAAGTTAGTGAGCCAAATGGAGTTGTTCTCCCACAAGAACCACTCGGCTGATCCTTCTTCAATATGCCCTTCACCAACATGCAGTGTTTCCTTGATTGAATTAGCTCTCACACCAATATTTGCGTCTAGAGCCTTTGCATTGAGGGCTATGTGAAAACGGCTGTGGCGCTGAAGTTGCCTGTGAATGTGGAGTTGGTGGCATGTGAAACCCGCATGCGGAGCATTCGTTTGTGTGAGATGCTCTACCAGGTTCATTCCTAGATAATGCACTCAAAGGGCACTAAGCATAGAGTGTGAAAACTGAGTTTCCTTGAGAGCTGCTTGGAAGCCTGATGGTGTGTGAAGTTAGTGAGCCAAATGGAGTTGTTCTCCCACAAGAACCACTCGGCTGATCCTTCTTCAATATGCCCTTCACCAACATGCAGTGTTTCCTTGATTGAATTAGCTCTCACACCAATATTTGCGTCTAGAGCCTTTGCATTGAGGGCTATGTGAAAACGGCTGTGGCGCTGAAGTTGCCTGTGAATGTGGAGTTGGTGGCATGTGAAACCCGCATGTGGAGCATTCGTTTGTGTGGGATGCTCTACCAGGTTCATTCCTAGATAATGCACTCAAAGGGCACTAAGCATAGAGTGTGAAAACTGAGTTTCCTTGAGAGCTGCTTGGAAGCCTGATGGTGTGTGAAGTTAGTGAGCCAAATGGAGTTGTTCTCCCACAAGAACCACTCGGCTGATCCTTCTTCAATATGCCCTTCACCCACATGCAGTGTTTCCTTGATTGATTTAGCTCTCACACCAATATTTGCGTCTAGAGCCTTTGCATTGAGGGCTATGTGAAAACGGCTGTGCGCTGAAGTTGCCTGTGAATGTGGAGTTGGTGGCATGTGAAACCCGCATGCGGAGCATTCGTTTGTGTGGGATGCTCACCAAGCTTCATTTCAGTCCTAGCACTCAAAGGGCACTAAGCATAGAGTGTGAAACTGAGTTTCCTTGAGAGCTGCTTGGAAGCCTGATGGTGTGTGAAGTTAGTGAGCCAAATGGAGTTGTTCTCCCACAAGTACCACTCGGCTGATCCTTCTTCAATATGCCCTCACCAACATGCAGTGTTTTCCTTGATTGAATTAGCTCTCACACCAATATTTGCGTCTAGAGCCTTTGCATTGAGGGCTATGTGAAAACGGCTGTGGCGCTGAAGTTGCCTGTGAATGTGGAGTTGGTGGCATGTGAACCCGCATGCGGAGCATTCGTTTGTGTGAGATGCTCTACCAGGTTCATTCCTAGATAATGCACTCAAAGGGCACTAAGCATAGAGTGTGAAAACTGAGTTTCCTTGAGAGCTGCTTGGAAGCCTGATGGTGTGTGAAGTTAGTGAGCCAAATGGAGTTGTTCTCCCACAAGAACCACTCGGCTGATCCTTCTTCAATATGCCCTTCACCAACATGCAGTGTTTCCTTGATTGAATTAGCTCTCACACCAATATTTGCGTCTAGAGCCTTTGCATTGAGGGCTATGCGAAAACGGCTGTGGCGCTGAGTTGCCTGTGAATATGGAGTTGGTGGCATGTGAAACCCGCATGTGGAGCATTCGTTTGTGTGGGATGCTCTACCAGGTTCATTCCTAGATAATGCACTCAAAGGGCAGTAAGCATAGAGTGTGAAAACTGAGTTTCCTTGAGAGCTGCTTGGAAGCCTGATGGTGTGTGAAGTTAGTGAGCCAAATGGAGTTGTTCTCCCACAAGAACCACTCGGCTGATCCTTCTTCAATATGCCCTTCACCAACATGCAGATGTTTCCTTGATTGAATTAGCTCTCTCACACCAATATTTGCGTCTAGAGCCTTTGCATTGAGGGCTATGTGAAAACGGCTGTGGCGCTGAAGTTGCCTGTGCATGTGGAGTTGGTGGCATGTGAAACCCGCATGCGGAGCATTCGTTTGTGTGGATGCTCTACAGGTTCATTCCTAGATAATGCACTCAAAGCGCACTAAGCATAGAGTGTGAAAACTGAGTTTCCTTGAGAGCTGCTTGGAAGCCTGCTGGTGTGTGAAGTTAGTGAGCCAAATGGAGTTGTTCTCCCACAAGAACCACTCGGCTGATCCTTCTTCAATATGCCCTTCACCAACATGCAGTGTTTCCTTGATTGAATTAGCTCTCACACCAATATTTGCGTCTAGAGCCTTTGCATTGAGGGCTATGTGAAAACGGCTGTGGCGCTGAAGTTGCCTGTGAATGTGGAGTTGGTGGCATGTGAAACCCGCATGTGGAGCATTCGTTTGTGTGGGATGCTCTACCAGGTTCATTCCTAGATAATGCACTCAAAGGGCACTAAGCATAGAGTGTGAAAACTGAGTTTCCTTGAGAGCTGCTTGGAAGCCTGATGGTGTGTGAAGTTAGTGAGCCAAATGGAGTTGTTCTCCCACAAGAACCACTCGGCTGATCCTTCTTCAATATGCCCTTCACCAACATGCAGTGTTTCCTTGATTGAATTAGCTCTCACACCAATATTTGCGTCTAGAGCCTTTGCATTGAGGGCTATGTGAAAACGGCTGTGGCGCTGAAGTTGCCTGTGAATATGGAGTTGGTGGCATGTGAAACCCGCATGTGGAGCATTCGTTTGTGTGGGATGCTCTACCAGGTTCATTCCTAGATAATGCACTCAAAGGGCACTAAGCATAGAGTGTGAAACTGAGTTTCCTTGAGAGCTGCTTGGAAGCCTGATGGTGTGTGAAGTTAGTGAGCCAAATGGAGTTGTTCTCCCACAGGAACCACTCGGCTGATCCTTCTTCAATATGCCCTTCACCAACATGCAGTGTTTCCTTGATTGAATTAGCTCTCACACCAATATTTGCGTCTAGAGCCTTTGCATTGAGGGCTATGCGAAAACAGCTGTGGCGCTGAAGTTGCCTGTGAATGTGGAGTTGGTTGCATGTGAAACCCGCATGTGGAGCATTCGTTTGTGTGGGATGCTCTACCAGGTTCATTCCTAGATAATGCACTCAAAGGGCACTAAACATAGAGTGTGAAAACTGAGTTTCCTTGAGAGCTGCTTGGAAGCCTGATGGTGTGTGAAGTTAGTGAGCCAAATGGAGTTGTTCTCCCACAAGAACCACTCGGCTGATCCTTCTTCAATATGCCCTTCACCAACATGCAGTGTTTCCTTGATTGAATTAGCTCTCACACCAATATTTGCGTCTAGAGCCTTTGCATTGAGGGCTATGTGAAAACGGCTGTGGCGCTGAAGTTGCCTGTGAATGTGGAGTTGGTGGCATGTGAAACCCGCATGTGGAGCATTCGTTTGTGTGGGATGCTCACCAAGCTTCATTTCAGTCCTAGGCACTCAAAGGGCACTAAGCATAGAGTGTGAAAACTGAGTTTCCTTGAGAGCTGCTTGGAAGCCTGATGGTGTGTGAAGTTAGTGAGCCAAATGGAGTTGTTCTCCCACAAGAACCACTCGGCTGATCCTTCTTCAATATGCCCTTCACCAACATGCAGTGTTTCCTTGATTGAATTAGCTCTCACACCAATATTTGCGTCTAGAGCCTTTGCATTGAGGGCTATGTGAAAACGGCTGTGGCGCTGAAGTTGCCTGTGAATGTGGAGTTGGTGGCATGTGAAACCCGCATGTGGAGCATTCGTTTGTGTGGGATGCTCTACCAGGTTCATTCCTAGATAATGCACTCAAAGGGCACTAAGCATAGAGTGTGAAAACTGAGTTTCCTTGAGAGCTGCTTGGAAGCCTGATGGTGTGTGAAGTTAGTGAGCCAAATGGAGTTGTTCTCCCACAAGAACCACTCGGCTGATCCTTCTTCAATATGCCCTTCACCAACATGCAGTGTTTCCTGATTGAATTAGCTCTCACACCAATATTTGCGTCTAGAGCCTTTGCATTGAGGGCTATGTGAAAACGGCTGTGGCGCTGAAGTTGCCTGTGAATATGGAGTTGGTGGCATGTGAAACCCGCATGTGGAGCATTCGTTTGTGTGGGATGCTCTACCAGGTTCATTCCTAGATAATGCACTCAAAGGGCACTAAGCATAGAGTGTGAAAACTGAGTTTCCTTGAGAGCTGCTTGGAAGCCTGATGGTGTGTGAAGTTAGTGAGCCAAATGGAGTTGTTCTCCCACAGGAACCACTCGGCTGATCTTCTTCAATATGCCCTTCACCAACATGCAGTGTTTCCTTGATTGAATTAGCTCTCACACCAATATTTGCGTCTAGAGCCTTTGCATTGAGGGCTATGCGAAAACAGCTGTGGCGCTGAAGTTGCCTGTGAATGTGGAGTTGGTTGCATGTGAAACCCGCATGTGGAGCATTCGTTTGTGTGGGATGCTCTACCAGGTTCAATTCCTAGATAATGCACTCAAAGGGCACTAAACATAGAGTGTGAAAACTGAGTTTCCTTGAGAGCTGCTTGGAAGCCTGATGGTGTGTGAAGTTAGTGAGCCAAATGGAGTTGTTCTCCCACAAGAACCACTCGGCTGATCCTTCTTCAATATGCCTTCACCAACATGCAGTGTTTCCTTGATTGAATTAGCTCTCACACCAATATTTGCGTCTAGAGCCTTTGCATTGAGGGCTATGTGAAAACGGCTGTGGCGCTGAAGTTGCCTGTGAATGTGGAGTTGGTGGCATGTGAAACCCGCATGTGGAGCATTCGTTTGTGTGGGATGCTCACCAAGCTTCATTTTCAGTCCTAGGCACTCAAAGGGCACTAAGCATAGAGTGTGAAAACTGAGTTTCCTTGAGAGCTGCTTGGAAGCCTGATGGTGTGTGAAGTTAGTGAGCCAAATGGAGTTGTTCTCCCACAAGAACCACTCGGCTGATCCTTCTTCAATATGCCCTTCACCAACATGCAGTGTTTCCTTGATTGAATTAGCTCTCACACCAATATTTGCGTCTAGAGCCTTTGCATTGAGGGCTATGTGAAAACGGCTGTGGCGCTGAAGTTGCCTGTGAATGTGGAGTTGGTGGAATGTGAAACCCGCATGTGGAGCATTCATTTGTGTGGGATGCTCTACCAGGTTCATTCCTAGATAATGCACTCAAAGGGCACTAAGCATAGAGTGTGAAAACTGAGTTTCCTTGAGAGCTGCTTGGAAGCCTGATGTGTGTGAAGTTAGTGAGCCAAATGGAGTTGTTCGTCCCACAAGAACCACTCGGCTGATCCTTCTTCATATGCCCTTCACCAACATGCAGTGTTTCCTTGATTGAATTAGCTCTCACACCAATATTTGCGTCTAGAGCCTTTGCATTGAGGGCTATGTGAAAACGGCTGTGGCGCTGAAGTTGCCTGTGAATGTGGAGTTGGTGGCATGTGAAACCCGTATGTGGAGCATTCGTTTGTGTGTAATGCTCTACCAGGTTCATTCCTAGATAATGCACTCAAAGTGGCACTAAGCATAGAGTGTGAAAACTGAGGTTTCCTTGAGAGCTGCTTGGAAGCCTGATGGTGTGTGAAGTTAGTGAGCCAAATGGAGTTGTTCTCCCACAAGAACCACTCGGCTGATCCTTCTTCAATATGCCCTTCACCCACATGCAGTGTTTCCTTGACTGAATTAGCTCTCACACCAATATTTGCGTCTAGAGCCTTTGCATTGAGGGCTATGTGAAAACGGCTGTGGCGCTGAAGTTGCCTGTGAATGTGGAGTTGGTGGCATGTGAAACCTGCATGTGGAGCATTCGTTTGTGTGGGATGCTCTACCAGGTCATTCCTAGATAATGCACTCAAAGGGCACTAAGCATAGAGTGTGAAAACTGAGTTTCCTTGAGAGCTGCTTGGAAGCCTGATGGTGTGTGAAGTTAGTGAGCCAAATGGAGTTGTTCTCCCACAAGAACCACTCGGCTGATCCTTCTTCAATATGCCCTTCACAACATGCAGTGTTTCCTTGATTGAATTAGCTCTCACACCAATATTTGCGTCTAGAGCCTTTGCATTGAGGGCTATGTGAAAACGGCTGTGGCGCTGAAGTTGCCTGTGCATGTGAAGTTGGTGGCATGTGAAACCCGCATGTGGAGCATTCGTTTGTGTGGGATGCTCACCAGCTTCATTTTCAGTCCTAGGCACTCAAAGGGCACTAAGCATAGAGTGTGAAAACTGAGTTTCCTTGAGAGCTGCTTGGAAGCCTGATGGTGTGTGAAGTTAGTGAGCCAAATGGAGTTGTTCTCCCACAAGACCACTCGGCTGATCCTTCTGATCCTTTGATCCTTCTGATCCTTCTTAAATATGCCCTTCACCAACATGCAGTGTTTCCTTGATTGAATTAGCTCTCACACCAGTATTTGCGTCTAGAGCCTTTGCATTGAGGGCTATGTGAAAACGGCTGTGGCGCTGAAGTTGCCTGTGAATGTGGAGTTGGTGGAATGTGAAACCCGCATGTGGAGCATTCGTTTGTGTGGGATGCTCACCAAGCTTCATTTCAGTCCTAGGCACTCAAAGGGCACTAAGCATAGAGTGTGAAAACTGAGTTTCCTTGAGAGCTGCTTGGAAGCCTGATGGTGTGTGAAGTTAGTGAGCCAAATGGAGTTGTTCTCCCACAAGAACCACTCGGCTGATCCTTCTTCAATATGCCCTTCACCAACATGCAGTGTTTCCTTGATTGAATTAGCTCTCACACCAATATTTGCGTCTAGAGCCTTTGCATTGAGGGCTATGTGAAAACGGCTGTGGCGCTGAAGTTGCCTGTGAATGTGGAGTTGGTGGCATGTGAAACCCGCATGTGGAGCATTCGTTTGTGTGGGATGCTCACCAAGCTTCATTTCAGTCCTAGGCACTCAAAGGGCACTAAGCATAGAGTGTGAAAACTGAGTTTCCTTGAGAGCTGCTTGGAAGCCTGATGGTGTGTGAAGTTAGTGAGCCAAATGGAGTTGTTCTCCCACAAGAACCACTCGGCTGATCCTTCTTCAATATGCCCTTCACCAACATGCAGTG
>NW_026698116.1:0-37569 GCF_030435755.1 Ochotona princeps
AGAGAATGAACCTGGTAGAGCATCCCACACAAACGAATGCTCCACATGCGGGTTTCACATGCCACCAACTCCACATTCACAGGCAACTTCAGCGCCACAGCCGTTTTCAGATAGCCCTTAATGCAAAGGCTCTAGACGCAAATATTGGTGTGAGAGCTAATTCAATCAAGGAAACACTGCATGTTGGTGAACGGCATATTGAAGAAGGATCAGCCGAGTGGTTCTTGTGGGAGAACAACTCCATTTGGCTCACTAACTTCACACACCATCAGGCTTCCAAGCAGCTCTCAAGGAAACTCAGTTTTCACACTCTATGTTTAGTGCCCTTTGTATGGCTAGGACTGAAATGAACCAGGTAGAGCATCCCACACAAACGCATGCTCACACATGCGGGTTTCACATGCCACCAACTCCACATTCACAGGCAACTTCAGCGCCACAGCCGTTTTCAGATAGCCCTCAATGCAAAGGTTCTAGACGCAAATATTGGTGTGAGAGCTAATTCAATCAAGGAAACACTGCATGTTGGTGAAGGGCATATTGAAGAAGGATCAGCCGAGTGGTTCTTGTGGGAGAACAACTCCATTTGGCTCACTAACTTCACACACCATCAGGCTTCCAAGCAGCTCAAGGAAACTCAGTTTTTCACACTCTATGCTTAGTGCCCTTTGAGTGCATTATCTAGGAATGAACCTGGTAGAGTATCCCACACAAACGAATGCTCCACATGCGGGTTTCACATGCCACCAACTCCACATTCACAGGCAACTTCAGTGCCACAGCCGTTTTCAGATAGCCCTCAATGCAAAGGCTCTAGACGCAAATATTGGTGTGAGAGCTAATTCAATCAAGGAAACACTGCATGTTGGTGAAGGGCATATTGAAGAAGAATCAGCCGAGTGATTCTTGTGGGAGAACAACTCCATTTGGCTAACTAACTTCACACACCATCAGGCTTCCAAGCAGCTCTCAAGGAAACTCAGTTTTCACACTCTATGTTTAGTGCCCTTTGAGTGCATTATCTAGGAATGAACCTGGTAGAGTATCCCACACAAACGAATGCTCCACATGAGGGTTTCACATGCCACCAACTCCACATTCACAGGCAACTTCAGCGCCACAGCCATTTTCAGATAGCCCTCAATGCAAAGGCTCTAGACGCAAATATTGGTGTGAGAGCTAATTCAATCAAGGAAACACTGCATGTTGGTGAAGGGGCATATTGAAGAAGGATCAGCCGAGTGGTTCTTGTGGGAGAACAACTCAATTTGGCTCACTAACTTCACACACCATCAGGCTTCCAAGCAGCTCTCAAGGAAACTCAGTTTTCACACTCTATGCTTAGCGCCCTTTGTATGGCTAGGACTGAAATGAACCTGGTAGAGCATCCCACACAAACGAATGCTCACATGCGGGTTTCACATGCCACCAACTCCACATTTACAGGCAACTTCAGCGCCACAGCCGTTTTCAGATAGCCCTCAATGCAAAGGCTCTAGACGCAAATATTGGTGTGAGAGCTAATTCAATCAAGGAAACACTGCATGTTGGTGAAGGGCATATTGAAGAAGGATCAGCCGAGTGGTTCTTGTGGGAGAACAACTCCATTTGGCTCACTAACTTCACACACCATCAGGCTTCCAAGCAGCTCTCAAGGAAACTCAGTTTTCACACTCTATGCTTAGTGCCCTTTGAGTGCATTATCTAGGAATGAACCTGGTAGAGCATCCCACACAAACGAATGCTCCACATGCGGGTTTCACATGCCACCAACTCCACATTCACAGGCAACTTCAGCGCCACAGCCGTTTTCAGATAGCCCTCAATGCAAAGGCTCTAGACGCAAATATTGGTGTGAGAGCTAATTCAATCAAGGAAACACTGCATGTTGGTGAACGGCATATTGAAGAAGAATCAGCCGAGTGGTTCTTGTGGGAGAACAACTCCATTTGGCTCACTAACTTCACACACCATCAGGCTTCCAAGCAGCTCTCAAGGAAACTCAGTTTTCACACTCTATGCTTAGTGCCCTTTGAGTGCATTATATAGGAATGAACCTGGTAGAGCATCCCACACAAACGAATGCTCCACATGCGGGTTTCACATGCCACCAACTCCACATTCACAGGCAACTTCAGCGCCACAGCCGTTTTCAGATAGCCCTCAATGCAAAGGCTCTAGACGCAAATATTGGTGTGAGAGCTAATTCAATCAAGGAAACACTGCATGTTGGTGAAGGGCATATTGAAGAAGGATCAGCCGAGTGGTTCTTGTGGGAGAACAACTCCATTTGGCTCACTAACTTCACAAACCATCAGGCTTCCAAGCAGCTCTCAAGGAAACTCAGTTTTCACACTCTATGCTTAGTGCCCTTTGTATGGCTAGGACTGAAATGAACCTGGTAGAGCATCCGACACAAACGAATGCTCCACATGCGGGTTTCACATGCCACCAACTCCACATTCACAGGCAACTTCAGCGCCACAGCCGTTTTCAGATAGCCCTCAATGCAAAGGCTCTAGACGCAAATATTGGTGTGAGAGCTAATTCAATCAAGGAAACACTGCATGTTGGTGAAGGGCATATTGAAGAAGGATCAGCCGAGTGGTTCTTGTGGAGAACAACTCCATTTGGCTCACTAACTTCACACACCATCAGGCTTCCAAGCAGCACTCAAGGAAACTCAGTTTTCACACTCTATGCTTAGTGCCCTTTGAGTGCATTATCTAGGAATGAACCTGGTAGAGCATCCCACACAAACGAATGCTCCACATGCGGGTTTCACATGCCACCAACTCCACATTCACAGGCAACTTCAGCGCCACAGCCGTTTTCAGATAGCCCTCAATGCAAAGGCTCTAGACGCAAATATTGGTGTGAGAGCTAATTCAATCAAGGAAACACTGCATGTTGGTGAAGAGCATATTAAAGAAGGATCAGCCGAGTGGTTCTTGTGGGAGAACAACTCCATTTGGCTCACTAACTTCACACACCATCAGGCTTCCAAGCAGCTCTCAAGGAAACTCAGTTTTCACACTCTATGCTTAGTGCCCTTTGAGTGCATTATCTAGGAATGAACCTGGTAGAGCATCCCACACAAACGCATGCTCCACATGCGGGTTTCACATGCCACCAACTCCACATTCACAGGCAACTTCAGCGCCACAGCCGTTTTCAGATAGCCCTCAATGCAAAGGCTCTAGACGCAAATATTGGTGTGAGAGCTAATTCAATCAAGGAAACACTGCATGTTGGTGAAGGGCATATTGAAGAAGGATCAGCCGAGTGGTTCTTGTGGGAGAACAACTCCATTTGGCTCACTAACTTCACACACCATCAGGCTTCCAAGCAGCTCTCAAGGAAACTCAGTTTTCACACTCTATGCTTAGTGCCCTTTGAGTGCATTATCTAGGAATGAACCTGGTAGCGCATCCCACACAAACGATGGCTCCACATGCGGGTTTCACATGCCACCAACACTCCACATTCACAGGCAACTTCAGCGCCACAGCCGTTTTCAGATAGCCCTCAATGCAAAGGCTCTAGACGCAAATATTTGTGTGAGAGCTAATTCAATCAAGGAAACACTGCATGTTGGTGAAGGGCATATTGAAGAAGAATCAGCCGAGTGGTTCTTGTGGGAGAACAACTCCATTTGGCTCACTAACTTCACACACCATCAGGCTTCCAAGCAGCTCTCAAGGAAACTCAGTTTTCACACTCTATGTTTAGTGCCCTTTGAGTGCATTATCTAGGAATGAACCTGGTAGAGCATCCCACACAAACGAATGCTCCACATGCGGGTTTCACATGCCACCAACTCCACATTCACAGGCAACTTCAGCGCCACAGCCATTTTCAGATAGCCCTCAATGCAAAGGCTCTAGACGCAAATATTGGTGTGAGAGCTAATTCAATCAAGGGAACACTGCATGTTGGTGAAGGGCATATTGAAGAAGGATCAGCCGAGTGGTTCTTGTGGAGAGAACAACTCCATTTGGCTCACTAACTTCACACACCATCAGGCTTCCAAGCAGCTCTCAAGGAAACTCAGTTTTCACACTCTATGCTTAGTGCCCTTTGAGTGCATTATCTAGGAATGAACCTGGTAGAGCATCCCACACAAACGAATGCTCCACATGCGGGTTTCACATGCCACCAACTCCACATTCACAGGCAACTTCAGCGCCACAGCCGTTTTCAGATAGCCCTCAATGCAAAGGCTCTAGACGCAAATATTGGTGTGAGAGCTAATTCAATCAAGGAAACACTGCATGTTGGTGAAGGGCATATTGAAGAAGGATCAGCCGAGTGGTTCTTGTGGGAGAACAACTCCATTTGGCTCACTAACTTCACACACCATCAGGCTTCCAAGCAGCTCTCAAGGAAACTCAGTTTTCACACTCTATGCTTAGTGCCCTTTGTATGGCTAGGACTGAAATGAACCTGGTAGAGCATCCCACACAAACGAATGCTCCACATGCGGGTTTCACATGCCACCAACTCCACATTCACAGGCAACTTCAGCGCCACAGCCGTTTTCAGATAGCCCTCCAATGCAAAGGCTCTAGACGCAAATATTGGTGTGAGAGCTAATTCAATCAAGGAAACACTGCATGTTGGTGAAGGGCATATTGAAGAAGGATCAGCCGAGTGGTTCTTGTGGGAGAACAACTCCATTTGGCTCACTAACTTCACACACCATCAGGCTTCCAAGCAGCTCTCAAGGAAACTCAGTTTTCACACTCTATGTTTAGTGCCCTTTGAGTGCATTATCTAGGAATGAACCTGGTAGAGCATCCCACACAAACGAATGCTCCACATGCGGGTTTCACATGCCACCAACTCCACATTCACAGGCAACTTCAGCGCCACAGCCGTTTTCAGATAGCCCTCAATGCAAAGGCTCTAGACGCAAATATTGGTGTGAGAGCTAATTCAATCAAGGAAACACTGCATGTTGGTGAACGGCATATTGAAGAAGAATCAGCCGAGTGGTTCTTGTGGGAGAACAACTCCATTTGGCTCACTAACTTCACACACCATCAGGCTTCCAAGCAGCTCTCAAGGAAACTCAGTTTTCACACTCTATGCTTAGTGCCCTTTGAGTGCATTATATAGGAATGAACCTGGTAGAGCATCCCACACAAACGAATGCTCCACATGCGGGTTTCACATGCCACCAACTCCACATTCACAGGCAACTTCAGCGCCACAGCCGTTTTCAGATAGCCCTCAATGCAAAGGCTCTAGACGCAAATATTGGTGTGAGAGCTAATTCAATCAAGGAAACACTGCATGTTGGTGAAGGGCATATTGAAGAAGGATCAGCCGAGTGGTTCTTGTGGGAGAACAACTCCATTTGGCTCACTAACTTCACAAACCATCAGGCTTCCAAGCAGCTCTCAAGGAAACTCAGTTTTCACACTCTATGCTTAGTGCCCTTTGTATGGCTAGGGCTGAAATGAACCTGGTAGAGCATCCCACACAAACGAATGCTCCACATGCGGGTTTCACATGCCACCAACTCCACATTCACAGGCAACTTCAGCGCCACAGCCGTTTTCAGATAGCCCTCAATGCAAAGGCTCTAGACGCAAATATTGGTGTGAGAGCTAATTCAATCAAGGAAACACTGCATGTTGGTGAAGGGCATATTGAAGAAGGATCAGCCGAGTGGTTCTTGTGGGAGAACAACTCCATTTGGCTCACTAACTTCACACACCATCAGGCTTCCAAGCAGCTCTCAAGGAAACTCAGTTTTCACACTCTATGCTTAGTGCCCTTTGAGTGCATTATCTAGGAATGAACCTGGTAGAGCATCCCACACAAACGAATGCTCCACATGCGGGTTTCACATGCCACCAACTCCACATTCACAGGCAACTTCAGCGCCACAGCCGTTTTCAGATAGCCCCTCAATGCAAAGGCTCTAGACGCAAATATTGGTGTGAGAGCTAATTCAATCAAGGAAACACTGCATGTTGGTGAAGGGCATATTGAAGAAGAAATCAGCCGAGTGGTTCTTGTGGGAGAACAACTCCATTTGGCTCACTAACTTCACACACCATCAGGCTTCCAAGCAGCTCTCAAGGAAACTCAGTTTTCACACTCTATGCTTAGTGCCCTTTGAGTGCATTATATAGGAATGAACCTGGTAGAGCATCCCACACAAACGAATGCTCCACATGCGGGTTTCACATGCCACCAACTCCACATTCACAGGCAACTTCAGCGCCACAGCCGTTTCAGATAGCCCTTAATGCAAAGGCTCTAGACGCAAATATTGGTGTGAGAGCTAATTCAATCAAGGAAACACTGCATGTTGGTGAACGGCATATTGAAGAAGGATCAGCCGAGTGGTTCTTGTGGGAGAACAACTCCATTTGGTTCACTAACTTCACACACCATCAGGCTTCCAAGCAGCTCTCAAGGAAACTCAGTTTTCACACTCTATGTTTAGTGCCCTTTGTATGGCTAGGACTGAAATGAACCAGGTAGAGCATCCCACACAAACGCATGCTCCACATGCGGGTTTCACATGCCACCAACTCCACATTCACAGGCAACTTCAGCGCCACAGCCGTTTTCAGATAGCCCTCAATGCAAAGGTTCTAGACGCAAATATTGGTGTGAGAGCTAATTCAATCAAGGAAACACTGCATGTTGGTGAAGGGCATATTGAAGAAGGATCAGCCGAGTGGTTCTTGTGGGAGAACAACTCCATTTGGCTCACTAACTTCACACACCATCAGGCTTCCAAGCAGCTCTCAAGGAAACTCAGTTTTCACACTCTATGCTTAGTGCCCTTTGAGTGCATTATCTAGGAATGAACCTGGTAGAGTATCCCACACAAACGAATGCTCCACATGCGGGTTTCACATGCCACCAACTCCACATTCACAGGCAACTTCAGTGCCACAGCCGTTTTCAGATAGCCCTCAATGCAAAGGCTCTAGACGCAAATATTGGTGTGAGAGCTAATTCAATCAAGGAAACACTGCATGTTGGTGAAGGGCATATTGAAGAAGAATCAGCCGAGTGATTCTTGTGGGAGAACAACTCCATTTGGCTAACTAACTTCACACACCATCAGGCTTCCAAGCAGCTCTCAAGGAAACTCAGTTTTCACACTCTATGTTTAGTGCCCTTTGAGTGCATTATCTAGGAATGAACCTGGTAGAGTATCCCACACAAACGAATGCTCCACATGAGGGTTTCACATGCCACCAACTCCACATTCACAGGCAACTTCAGCGCCACAGCCATTTTCAGATAGCCCTCAATGCAAAGGCTCTAGACGCAAATATTGGTGTGAGAGCTAATTCAATCAAGGAAACACTGCATGTTGGTGAAGGGCATATTGAAGAAGGATCAGCCGAGTGGTTCTTGTGGGAGAACAACTCCATTTGGCTCACTAACTTCACACACCATCAGGCTTCCAAGCAGCTCTCAAGGAAACTCAGTTTTCACACTCTATGCTTAGCGCCCTTTGTATGGCTAGGACTGAAATGAACCTGGTAGAGCATCCCACACAAACGAATGCTCCACATGCGGGTTTCACATGCCACCAACTCCACATTTACAGGCAACTTCAGCGCCACAGCCGTTTTCAGATAGCCCTCAATGCAAAGGCTCTAGACGCAAATATTGGTGTGAGAGCTAATTCAATCAAGGAAACACTGCATGTTGGTGAAGGGCATATTGAAGAAGGATCAGCCGAGTGGTTCTTGTGGGAGAACAACTCCATTTGGCTCACTAACTTCACACACCATCAGGCTTCCAAGCAGCTCTCAAGGAAACTCAGTTTTCACACTCTATGCTTAGTGCCCTTTGAGTGCATTATCTAGGAATGAACCTGGTAGAGCATCCCACACAAACGAATGCTCCACATGCGGGTTTCACATGCCACCAACTCCACATTCACAGGCAACTTCAGCGCCACAGCCGTTTTCAGATAGCCCTCAATGCAAAGGCTCTAGACGCAAATATTGGTGTGAGAGCTAATTCAATCAAGGAAACACTGCATGTTGGTGAACGGCATATTGAAGAAGAATCAGCCGAGTGGTTCTTGTGGGAGAACAACTCCATTTGGCTCACTAACTTCACACACCATCAGGCTTCCAAGCAGCTCTCAAGGAAACTCAGTTTTCACACTCTATGCTTAGTGCCCTTTGAGTGCATTATATAGGAATGAACCTGGTAGAGCATCCCACACAAACGAATGCTCCACATGCGGGTTTCACATGCCACCAACTCCACATTCACAGGCAACTTCAGCGCCACAGCCGTTTTCAGATAGCCCTCAATGCAAAGGCTCTAGACGCAAATATTGGTGTGAGAGCTAATTCAATCAAGGAAACACTGCATGTTGGTGAAGGGCATATTGAAGAAGGATCAGCCGAGTGGTTCTTGTGGGAGAACAACTCCATTTGGCTCACTAACTTCACAAACCATCAGGCTTCCAAGCAGCTCTCAAGGAAACTCAGTTTTCACACTCTATGCTTAGTGCCCTTTGTATGGCTAGGACTGAAATGAACCTGGTAGAGCATCCCACACAAACGAATGCTCCACATGCGGGTTTCACATGCCACCAACTCCACATTCACAGGCAACTTCAGCGCCACAGCCGTTTTCAGATAGCCCTCAATGCAAAGGCTCTAGACGCAAATATTGGTGTGAGAGCTAATTCAATCAAGGAAACACTGCATGTTGGTGAAGGGCATATTGAAGAAGGATCAGCCGAGTGGTTCTTGTGGGAGAACAACTCCATTTGGCTCACTAACTTCACACACCATCAGGCTTCCAAGCAGCACTCAAGGAAACTCAGTTTTCACACTCTATGCTTAGTGCCCTTTGAGTGCATTATCTAGGAATGAACCTGGTAGAGCATCCCACACAAACGAATGCTCCACATGCGGGTTTCACATGCCACCAACTCCACATTCACAGGCAACTTCAGCGCCACAGCCGTTTTCAGATAGCCCTCAATGCAAAGGCTCTAGACGCAAATATTGGTGTGAGAGCTAATTCAATCAAGGAAACACTGCATGTTGGTGAAGAGCATATTAAAGAAGGATCAGCCGAGTGGTTCTTGTGGGAGAACAACTCCATTTGGCTCACTAACTTCACACACCATCAGGCTTCCAAGCAGCTCTCAAGGAAACTCAGTTTTCACACTCTATGCTTAGTGCCCTTTGAGTGCATTATCTAGGAATGAACCTGGTAGAGCATCCCACACAAACGCATGCTCCACATGCGGGTTTCACATGCCACCAACTCCACATTCACAGGCAACTTCAGCGCCACAGCCGTTTTCAGATAGCCCTCAATGCAAAGGCTCTAGACGCAAATATTGGTGTGAGAGCTAATTCAATCAAGGAAACACTGCATGTTGGTGAAGGGCATATTGAAGAAGGATCAGCCGAGTGGTTCTTGTGGGAGAACAACTCCATTTGGCTCACTAACTTCACACACCATCAGGCTTCCAAGCAGCTCTCAAGGAAACTCAGTTTTCACACTCTATGCTTAGTGCCCTTTGAGTGCATTATCTAGGAATGAACCTGGTAGCGCATCCCACACAAACGATGGCTCCACATGCGGGTTTCACATGCCACCAACTCCACATTCACAGGCAACTTCAGCGCCACAGCCGTTTTCAGATAGCCCTCAATGCAAAGGCTCTAGACGCAAATATTTGTGTGAGAGCTAATTCAATCAAGGAAACACTGCATGTTGGTGAAGGGCATATTGAAGAAGAATCAGCCGAGTGGTTCTTGTGGGAGAACAACTCCATTTGGCTCACTAACTTCACACACCATCAGGCTTCCAAGCAGCTCTCAAGGAAACTCAGTTTTCACACTCTATGTTTAGTGCCCTTTGAGTGCATTATCTAGGAATGAACCTGGTAGAGCATCCCACACAAACGAATGCTCCACATGAGGGTTTCACATGCCACCAACTCCACATTCACAGGCAACTTCAGCGCCACAGCCATTTTCAGATAGCCCTCAATGCAAAGGCTCTAGACGCAAATATTGGTGTGAGAGCTAATTCAATCAAGGGAACACTGCATGTTGGTGAAGGGCATATTGAAGAAGGATCAGCCGAGTGGTTCTTGTGGGAGAACAACTCCATTTGGCTCACTAACTTCACACACCATCAGGCTTCCAAGCAGCTCTCAAGGAAACTCAGTTTTCACACTCTATGCTTAGTGCCCTTTGAGTGCATTATCTAGGAATGAACCTGGTAGAGCATCCCACACAAACGAATGCTCCACATGCGGGTTTCACATGCCACCAACTCCACATTCACAGGCAACTTCAGCGCCACAGCCGTTTTCAGATAGCCCTCAATGCAAAGGCTCTAGACGCAAATATTGGTGTGAGAGCTAATTCAATCAAGGAAACACTGCATGTTGGTGAAGGGCATATTGAAGAAGGATCAGCCGAGTGGTTCTTGTGGGAGAACAACTCCATTTGGCTCACTAACTTCACACACCATCAGGCTTCCAAGCAGCTCTCAAGGAAACTCAGTTTTCACACTCTATGCTTAGTGCCCTTTGTATGGCTAGGACTGAAATGAACCTGGTAGAGCATCCCACACAAACGAATGCTCCACATGCGGGTTTCACATGCCACCAACTCCACATTCACAGGCAACTTCAGCGCCACAGCCGTTTTCAGATAGCCCTCAATGCAAAGGCTCTAGACGCAAATATTGGTGTGAGAGCTAATTCAATCAAGGAAACACTGCATGTTGGTGAAGGGCATATTGAAGAAGGATCAGCCGAGTGGTTCTTGTGGGAGAACAACTCCATTTGGCTCACTAACTTCACACACCATCAGGCTTCCAAGCAGCTCTCAAGGAAACTCAGTTTTCACACTCTATGCTTAGTGCCCTTTGAGTGCATTATCTAGGAATGAACCTGGTAGAGCATCCCACACAAACGAATGCTCCACATGCGTGTTTCACATGCCACCAACTCCACATTCACAGGCAACTTCAGCGCCACAGCCGTTTTCAGATAGCCCTCAATGCAAAGGCTCTAGACGCAAATATTGGTGTGAGAGCTAATTCAATCAAGGAAACACTGCATGTTGGTGAAGGGCATATTGAAGAAGAATCAGTCGAGTGGTTCTTGTGGGAGAACAACTCCATTTGGCTCACTAACTTCACACACCATCAGGCTTCCAAGCAGCTCTCAAGGAAACTCAGTTTTCACACTCTATGCTTAGTGCCCTTTGTATGGCTAGGACTGAAATGAACCTGGTAGAGCATCCCACACAAACGAATGCTCCACATGCGGGTTTCACATGCCACCAACTCCACATTCACAGGCAACTTCAGCGCCACAGCCGTTTTCAGATAGCCCTCAATGCAAAGGCTCTAGACGCAAATATTGGTTGTGAGAGCTAATTCAATCAAGGAAACACTGCATGTTGGTGAAGGGCATAGTGAAGAAGGATCAGCCGAGTGGTTCTTGTGGGAGAACAACTCCATTTGGCTCACTAACTTCACACACCATCAGGCTTCCAAGCAGCTCTCAAGGAAACTCAGTTTTCACACTCTATGCTTAGTGCCCTTTGTTTGGCTAGGACTGAAATGAACCTGGTAGAGCATCCCACACAAACGAATGCTCCCACATGCGGGTTTCACATGCCACCAACTCCACATTTACAGGCAACTTCAGCGCCACAGCCGTTTTCAGATAGCCCTCAATGCAAAGGCTCTAGACGCAAATATTGGTGTGAGAGCTAATTCAATCAAGGAAACACTGCATGTTGGTGAAGGGCATATTGAAGAAGGATCAGCCGAGTGGTTCTTGTGGGAGAACAACTCCATTTGGCTCACTAACTTCACACACCATCAGGCTTCCAAGCAGCTCTCAAGGAAACTCAGTTTTCACACTCTATGCTTAGTGCCCTTTGAGTGCATTATCTAGGAATGAACCTGGTAGAGCATCCCACACAAACGAATGCTCCACATGCGGGTTTCACATGCCACCAACTCCACATTCACAGGCAACTTCAGCGCCACAGCCGTTTTCAGATAGCCCTCAATGCAAAGGCTCTAGACGCAAATATTGGTGTGAGAGCTAATTCAATCAAGGAAACACTGCATGTTGGTGAAGGGCATATTGAAGAAGGATCAGCCGAGTGGTTCTTGTGGGAGAACAACTCCATTTGGCTCACTAACTTCACACACCATCAAGGCTTCCAAGCAGCTCTCAAGGAAACTCAGTTTTCACACTCTATGCTTAGTGCCCTTTGAGTGCATTATCTAGGAATGAACCTGGTAGAGCATCCCACACAAACGCATGCTCCACATGCGGGTTTCACATGCCACCAACTCCACATTCACAGGCAACTTCAGCGCCACAGCCGTTTTCAGATAGCCCTCAATGCAAAGGCTCTAGACGCAAAATATTGGTGTGAGAGCTAATTCAATCAAGGAAACACTGCATGTTGGTGAAGGGCATATTGAAGAAGGATCAGCCGAGTGGTTCTTGTGGGAGAACAACTCCATTTGGCTCACTAACTTCACACACCATCAGGCTTCCAAGCAGCTCTCAAGGAAACTCAGTTTTTCACACTCTATGCTTAGTGCCCTTTGAGTGCATTATCTAGGAATGAACCTGGTAGCGCATCCCACACAAACGATGGCTCCACATGCGGGTTTCACATGCCACCAACTCCACATTCACAGGCAACTTCAGCGCCACAGCCGTTTTCAGATAGCCCTCAATGCAAAGGCTCTAGACGCAAATATTTGTGTGAGAGCTAATTCAATCAAGGAAACACTGCATGTTGGTGAAGGGCATATTGAAGAAGAATCAGCCGAGTGGTTCTTGTGGGAGAACAACTCCATTTGGCTCACTAACTTCACACACCATCAGGCTTCCAAGCAGCTCTCAAGGAAACTCAGTTTTCACACTCTATGCTTAGTGCCCTTTGAGTGCATTATCTAGGAATGAACCTGGTAGAGCATCCCACACAAACGAATGCTCCACATGAGGGTTTCACATGCCACCAACTCCACATTCACAGGCAACTTCAGCGCCACAGCCATTTTCAGATAGCCCTCAATGCAAAGGCTCTAGACGCAAATATTGGTGTGAGAGCTAATTCAATCAAGGGAACACTGCATGTTGGTGGAGGGCATATTGAAGAAGAATCAGCCGAGTGGTTCTTGTGGGAGAACAACTCCATTTGGCTCACTAACTTCACACACCATCAGGCTTCCAAGCAGCTCTCAAGGAAACTCAGTTTTCACACTCTATGCTTAGTGCCCTTTGAGTGCATTATCTAGGAATGAACCTGGTAGAGCATCCCACACAAACGAATGCTCCACATGCGGGTTTCACATGCCACCAACTCCACATTCACAGGCAACTTCAGCGCCACAGCCGTTTTCAGATAGCCCTCAATGCAAAGGCTCTAGACGCAAATATTGGTGTGAGAGCTAATTCAATCAAGGAAACACTGCATGTTGGTGAAGGGCATATTGAAGAAGGATCAGCCGAGTGGTTCTTGTGGGAGAACAACTCCATTTGGCTCACTAACTTCACACACCATCAGGCTTCCAAGCAGCTCTCAAGGAAACTCAGTTTTCACACTCTATGCTTAGTGCCCTTTGTATGGCTAGGACTGAAATGAACCTGGTAGAGCATCCCACACAAACGAATGCTCCACATGCGGGTTTCACATGCCACCAACTCCACATTCACAGGCAACTTCAGCGCCACAGCCGTTTTCAGATAGCCCTCAATGCAAAAGGCTCTAGACGCAAATATTGGTGTGAGAGCTAATTCAATCAAGGAAACACTGCATGTTGGTGAAGGGCATATTGAAGAAGGATCAGCCGAGTGGTTCTTGTGGGAGAACAACTCCATTTGGCTCACTAACTTCACACACCATCAGGCTTCCAAGCAGCTCTCAAGGAAACTCAGTTTTCACACTCTATGCTTAGTGCCCTTTGAGTGCATTATCTAGGAATGAACCTGGTAGAGCATCCCACACAAACGAATGCTCCACATGCGTGTTTCACATGCCACCAACTCCACATTCACAGGCAACTTCAGCGCCACAGCCGTTTTCAGATAGCCCTCAATGCAAAGGCTCTAGACGCAAATATTGGTGTGAGAGCTAATTCAATCAAGGAAACACTGCATGTTGGTGAAGGGCATATTGAAGAAGAATCAGTCGAGTGGTTCTTGTGGGAGAACAACTCCATTTGGCTCACTAACTTCACACACCATCAGGCTTCCAAGCAGCTCTCAAGGAAACTCAGTTTTCACACTCTATGCTTAGTGCCCTTTGTATGGCTAGGACTGAAATGAACCTGGTAGAGCATCCCAAACAAACGAATGCTCCACATGCGGGTTTCACATGCCACCACTCCACATTCACAGGCAACTTCAGCGCCACAGCCGTTTTCAGATAGCCCTCAATGCAAAGGCTCTAGACGCAAATATTGGTGTGAGAGCTAATTCAATCAAGGAAACACTGCATGTTGGTGAAGGGCATATTGAAGAAGGATCAGCCGAGTGGTTCTTGTGGGAGAACAACTCCATTTGGCTCACTAACTTCACACACCATCAGGCTTCCAAGCAGCTCTCAAGGAAACTCAGTTTTCACACTCTATGCTTAGTGCCCTTTGAGTGCATTATCTAGGAATGAACCTGGTAGAGCATCCCACACAAACGAATGCTCCACATGTGGGTTTCACATGCCACCAACTCCACATTCACAGGCAACTTCAGCGCCACAGCCGTTTTCAGATAGCCCTCAATGCAAAGGCTCTAGACGCAAATATTGGTGTGAGAGCTAATTCAATCAAGGAAACACTGCATGTTGGTGAAGGGCATATTGAAGAAGAATCAGTCGAGTGGTTCTTGTGGGAGAACAACTCCATTTGGCTCACTAACTTCACACACCATCAGGCTTCCAAGCAGCTCTCAAGGAAACTCAGTTTTCACACTCTATGCTTAGTGCCCTTTGTATGGCTAGGACTGAAATGAACCTGGTAGAGCATCCCAAACAAACGAATGCTCCACATGCGGGTTTCACATGCCACCAACTCCACATTCACAGGCAACTTCAGCGCCACAGCCGTTTTCAGATAGCCCTCAATGCAAAGGCTCTAGACGCAAATATTGGTGTGAGAGCTAATTCAATCAAGGAAACACTGCATGTTGGTGAAGGGCATAGTGAAGAAGGATCAGCCGAGTTGTTCTTGTGGGAGAACAACTCCATTTGGCTCACTAACTTCACACACCATCAGGCTTCCAAGCAGCTCTCAAGGAAACTCAGTTTTTCACACTCTATGCTTAGTGCCCTTTGTTTGGCTAGGACTGAAATGAACCTGGTAGAGCATCCCACACAAACGAATGCTCCACATGCGGGTTTCACATGCCACCAACTCCACATTTACAGGCAACTTCAGCGCCACAGCCGTTTTCAGATAGCCCTCAATGCAAAGGCTCTAGACGCAAATATTGGTGTGAGAGCTAATTCAATCAAGGAAACACTGCATGTTGGTGAAGGGCATATTGAAGAAGGATCAGCCGAGTGGTTCTTGTGGGGAGAACAACTCCATTTGGCTCACTAACTTCACACACCATCAGGCTTCCAAGCAGCTCTCAAGGAAACTCAGTTTTCACACTCTATGCTTAGTGCCCTTTGAGTGCATTATCTAGGAATGAACCTGGTAGAGCATCCCACACAAACGAATGCTCCACATGCGGGTTTCACATGCCACCAACTCCACATTCACAGGCAACTTCAGCGCCACAGCCGTTTTCAGATAGCCCTCAATGCAAAGGCTCTAGACGCAAATATTGGTGTGAGAGCTAATTCAATCAAGGAAACACTGCATGTTGGTGAAGGGCATAGTGAAGAAGAATCAGCCGAGTGGTTCTTGTGGGAGAACAACTCCATTTGGCTCACTAACTTCACACACCATCAGGCTTCCAAGCAGCTCTCAAGGAAACTCAGTTTTCACACTCTATGCTTAGTGCCCTTTGTATGGCTAGGACTGAAATGAACCTGGTAGAGCATCCCACACAAAGGAATGCTCCACATGCGGGTTTCACATGCCACCAACTCCACATTCACAGGCAACTTCAGCGCCACAGCCGTTTTCAGATAGCCTCAATGCAAAGGCTCTAGACGCAAATATTGGTGTGAGAGCTAATTCAATCAAGGAAACACTGCATGTTTTTAAGGGCATATTGAAGAAGGATCAGCCGAGTAGTTCTTGTGGAGAACAACTCCATTTGGCTCACTAACTTCACACACCATCAGGCTTCCAAGCAGCTCTCAAGGAAACTCAGTTTTCACACTCTATGCTTAGTGCCCTTTGTATGGCTAGGACTGAAATGAACCTGGTAGAGCATCCACACAAACGAATGCTCCACATGCGGGTTTCACATGCCACCAACTCCACATTTACAGGCAACTTCAGCGCCACAGCCGTTTTCAGATAGCCCTCAATGCAAAGGCTCTAGACGCAAATATTGGTGTGAGAGCTAATTCAATCAAGGAAACACTGCATGTTGGTGAAGGGCATATTGAAGAAGGATCAGCCGAGTGGTTCTTGTGGGAGAACAACTCCATTTGGCTCACTAACTTCACACACCATCAGGCTTCCAAGCAGCTCTCAAGGAAACTCAGTTTTCACACTCTATGCTTAGTGCCCTTTGTATGGCTAGGACTGAAATGAACCTGGTAGAGCATCCCACACAAACGAATGCTCCACATGCGGGTTTCACATGCCACCAACTCCACATTTACAGGCAACTTCAGCGCCACAGCCGTTTTCAGATAGCCCTCAATGCAAAGGCTCTAGACGCAAATATTGGTGTGAGAGCTAATTCAATCAAGGAAACACTGCATGTTGGTGAAGGGCATATTGAAGAAGGATCAGCCGAGTGGTTCTTGTGGGAGAACAACTCCATTTGGCTCACTAACTTCACACACCATCAGGCTTCCAAGCAGCTCTCAAGGAAACTCAGTTTTCACACTCTATGCTTAGTGCCCTTTGAGTGCATTATCTAGGAATGAACCTGGTAGAGCATCCCACACAAACGAATGCTCCACATGCGGGTTTCACATGCCACCAACTCCACATTCACAGGCAACTTCAGCGCCACAGCCGTTTTCAGATAGCCCTCAATGCAAAGGCTCTAGACGCAAATATTGGTGTGAGAGCTAATTCAATCAAGGAAACACTGCATGTTGGTGAACGGCATATTGAAGAAGAATCAGCCGAGTGGTTCTTGTGGGAGAACAACTCCATTTGGCTCACTAACTTCACACACCATCAGGCTTCCAAGCAGCTCTCAAGGAAACTCAGTTTTCACACTCTATGCTTAGTGCCCTTTGAGTGCATTATCTAGGAATGAACCTGGTAGAGCATCCCACACAAACGAATGCTCCACATGCGGGTTTCACATGCCACCAACTCCACATTCACAGTCAACTTCAGCGCCACAGCCGTTTTCAGATAGCCCTCAATGCAAAGGCTCTAGACGCAAATATTGGTGTGAGAGCTAATTCAATCAAGGAAACACTGCATGTTGGTGAAGGGCATATTGAAGAAGGATCAGCCGAGTGGTTCTTGTGGGAGAACAACTCCATTTGGCTCACTAACTTCACACACCATCAGGCTTCCAAGCAGCTCTCAAGGAAACTCAGTTTTCACACTCTATGCTTAGTGCCCTTTGTATGGCTAGGACTGAAATGAACCTGGTAGAGCATCCCACACAAACGAATGCTCCACATGCGGGTTTCACATGCCACCAACTCCACATTCACAGGCAACTTCAGCGCCACAGCCGTTTTCAGATAGCCCTCAATGCAAAGGCTCTAGACGCAAATATTGGTGTGAGAGCTAATTCAATCAAGGAAACACTGCATGTTGGTGAAGGGCATATTGAAGAAGGATCAGCCGAGTGGTTCTTGTGGGAGAACAACTCCATTTGGCTCACTAACTTCACACACCATCAGGCTTCCAAGCAGCACTCAAGGAAACTCAGTTTTCACACTCTATGCTTAGTGCCCTTTGAGTGCATTATCTAGGAATGAACCTGGTAGAGCATCCCACACAAACGAATGCTCCACATGCGGGTTTCACATGCCACCAACTCCACATTCACAGGCAACTTCAGCGCCACAGCCGTTTTCAGATAGCCCTCAATGCAAAGGCTCTAGACGTAAATATTGGTGTGAGAGCTAATTCAATCAAGGAAACACTGCATGTTGGTGAAGAGCATATTAAAGAAGGATCAGCCGAGTGGTTCTTGTGGGAGAACAACTCCATTTGGCTCACTAACTTCACACACCATCAGGCTTCCAAGCAGCTCTCAAGGAAACTCAGTTTTCACACTCTATGCTTAGTGCCCTTTGAGTGCATTATCTAGGAATGAACCTGGTAGAGCATCCCACACAAACGCATGCTCCACATGCGGGTTTCACATGCCACCAACTCCACATTCACAGGCAACTTCAGCGCCACAGCCGTTTTCAGATAGCCCTCAATGCAAAGGCTCTAGACGCAAATATTGGTGTGAGAGCTAATTCAATCAAGGAAACACTGCATGTTGGTGAAGGGCATATTGAAGAAGGATCAGCCGAGTGGTTCTTGTGGGAGAACAACTCCATTTGGCTAACTAACTTCACACACCATCAGGCTTCCAAGCAGCTCTCAAGGAAACTCAGTTTTCACACTCTATGCTTAGTGCCCTTTGAGTGCATTATCTAGGAATGAACCTGGTAGAGCATCCCACACAAACGATGGCTCCACATGCGGGTTTCACATGCCACCAACTCCACATTCACAGGCAACTTCAGCGCCACAGCCGTTTTCAGATAGCCCTCAATGCAAAGGCTCTAGACGCAAATATTTGTGTGAGAGCTAATTCAATCAAGGAAACACTGCATGTTGGTGAAGGGCATATTGAAGAAGAATCAGCCGAGTGGTTCTTGTGGGAGAACAACTCCATTTGGCTCACTAACTTCACACACCATCAGGCTTCCATCAGGCTTCCAAGCAGCTCTCAAGGAAACTCAGTTTTCACACTCTATGTTTAGTGCCCTTTGAGTGCATTATCTAGGAATGAACCTGGTAGAGCATCCCACACAAACGAATGCTCCACATGCGGGTTTCACATGCCACCAACTCCACATTCACAGGCAACTTCAGCGCCACAGCCATTTTCAGATAGCCCTCAATGCAAAGGCTCTAGACGCAAATATTGGTGTGAGAGCTAATTCAATCAAGGGAACACTGCATGTTGGTGAAGGGCATATTGAAGAAGGATCAGCCGAGTGGTTCTTGTGGGAGAACAACTCCATTTGGCTCACTAACTTCAAACACCATCAGGCTTCCAAGCAGCTCTCAAGGAAACTCAGTTTTCACACTCTATGCTTAGTGCCCTTTGAGTGCATTATCTAGGAATGAACCTGGTAGAGCATCCCACACAAACGAATGCTCCACATGCGGGTTTCACATGCCACCAACTCCACATTCACAGGCAACTTCAGCGCCACAGCCGTTTTCAGATAGCCCTCAATGCAAAGGCTCTAGACGCAAATATTGGTGTGAGAGCTAATTCAATCAAGGAAACACTGCATGTTGGTGAAGGGCATATTGAAGAAGGATCAGCCGAGTGATTCTTGTGGGAGAACAACTCCATTTGGCTCACTAACTTCACACACCATCAGGCTTCCAAGCAGCTCTCAAGGAAACTCAGTTTTCACACTCTATGCTTAGTGTCCTTTGAGTGCATTATCTAGGAATGAATCTGGTAGAGCATCCCACACAAACGAATGCTCCACATGCGGGTTTCACATGCCACCAACTCCACATTCACAGGCAACTTCAGCGCCACAGCCGTTTTCAGATAGCCCTCAATGCAAAGGCTCTAGACGCAAATATTGGTGTGAGAGCTAATTCAATCAAGGAAACACTGCATGTTGGTGAAGGGCATATTGAAGAAGGATCAGCCGAGTGGTTCTTGTGGGAGAACAACTCCATTTGGCTCACTAACTTCACACACCATCAGGCTTCCAAGCAGCTCTCAAGGAAACTCAGTTTTCACACTCTATGCTTAGTGCCCTTTGAGTGCATTATCTAGGAATGAACCTGGTAGAGCATCCCACACAAACGAATGCTCCACATGCGGGTTTCACATGCCACCAACTCCACATTCACAGGCAACTTCAGCGCCACAGCCGTTTTCAGATAGCCCTCAATGCAAAGGCTCTAGACGCAAATATTGGTGTGAGAGCTAATTCAATCAAGGAAACACTGCATGTTGGTGAAGGGCATATTGAAGAAGGATCAGCCGAGTGGTTCTTGTGGGAGAACAACTCCATTTGGCTCACTAACTTCACACACCATCAGGCTTCCAAGCAGCTCTCAAGGAAACTCAGTTTTCACACTCTATGCTTAGTGCCCTTTGTATGGCTAGGACTGAAATGAACCTGGTAGAGCATCCCACACAAACGAATGCTCCACATGCGGGTTTCACATGCCACCAACTCCACATTCACAGGCAACATCAGCGCCACAGCCGTTTTCAGATAGCCCTCAATGCAAAGGCTCTAGACGCAAATATTGGTGTGAGAGCTAATTCAATCAAGGAAACACTGCATGTTGGTGAAGGGCATATTGAAGAAGGATCAGCCGAGTGGTTCTTGTGGGAGAACAACTCCATTTGGCTAACTAACTTCACACACCATCAGGCTTCCAAGCAGCTCTCAAGGAAACTCAGTTTTCACACTCTATGCTTAGTGCCCTTTGTATGGCTAGGACTGAAATGAACCTGGTAGAGCATCCCACACAAACGAATGCTCCACATGCGGGTTTCACATGCCACCAACTCCACATTCACAGGCAACTTCAGCGCCACAGCCGTTTTCAGATAGCCCTCAATGCAAAGGCTCTAGACGCAAATATTGGTGTGAGAGCTAATTCAATCAAGGAAACACTGCATGTTGGTGAAGGGCATATTGAAGAAGGATCAGCCGAGTAGTTCTTGTGGGAGAACAACTCCATTTGGCTCACTAACTTCACACACCATCAGGCTTCCAAGCAGCTCTCAAGGAAACTCAGTTTTCACACTCTATGCTTAGTGCCCTTTGAGTGCATTATCTAGGAACGAACCTGGTAGAGCATCCCACACAAACGAATGCTCCACATGCGGGTTTCACATGCCACCAACTCCACATTCACAGGCAACATCAGCGCCACAGCCGTTTTCAGATAGCCCTCAATGCAAAGGCTCTAGACGCAAATATTGGTGTGAGAGCTAATTCAATCAAGGAAACACTGCATGTTGGTGAAGGGCATATTGAAGAAGGATCAGCCGAGTGGTTCTTGTGGGAGAACAACTCCATTTGGCTCACTAACTTCACACACCATCAGGCTTCCAAGCAGCTCTCAAGGAAACTCAGTTTTCACACTCTATGCTTAGTGCCCTTTGAGTGCATTATCTAGGAATGAACCTGGTAGAGCATCCCACACAAACGCATGCTCCACATGCGGGTTTCACATGCCACCAACTCCACATTCACAGGCAACTTCAGCGCCACAGCCGTTTTCAGATAGCCCTCAATGCAAAGGCTCTAGACGCAAATATTGGTGTGGGAGCTAATTCAATCAAGGAAACACTGCATGTTGGTGAAGGGCATATTGAAGAAGGATCAGCCGAGTGGTTCTTGTGGGAGAACAACTCCATTTGGCTCACTAACTTCACACACCATCAGGCTTCCAAGCAGCTCTCAAGGAAACTCAGTTTTCACACTCTATGCTTAGTGCCCTTTGAGTGCATTATCTAGGAAAGAACCTGGTAGAGCATCCCACACAAACGATGGCTCCACATGCGGGTTTCACATGCCACCAACTCCACATTCACAGGCAACTTCAGCGCCACAGCCGTTTTCAGATAGCCCTCAATGCAAAGGCTCTAGACGCAAATATTTGTGTGAGAGCTAATTCAATCAAGGAAACACTGCATGTTGGTGAAGGGCATATTGAAGAAGAATCAGCCGAGTGGTTCTTGTGGGAGAACAACTCCATTTGGCTCACTAACTTCACACACCATCAGGCTTCCAAGCAGCTCTCAAGGAAACTCAGTTTTCACACTCTATGCTTAGTGCCCTTTGAGTGCATTATCTAGGAATGAACCTGGTAGAGCATCCCACACAAACGAATGCTCCACATGCGGGTTTCACATGCCACCAACTCCACATTCACAGGCAACTTCAGCGCCACAGCCATTTTCAGATAGCCCTCAATGCAAAGGCTCTAGACGCAAATATTGGTGTGAGAGCTAATTCAATCAAGGGAACACTGCATGTTGGTGAAGGGCATATTGAAGAAGGATCAGCCGAGTGGTTCTTGTGGGAGAACAACTCCATTTGGCTCACTAACTTCACACACCATCAGGCTTCCAAGCAGCTCTCAAGGAAACTCAGTTTTCACACTCTATGCTTAGTGCCCTTTGAGTGCATTATCTAGGAATGAACCTGGTAGAGCATCCCACACAAACGAATGCTCCACATGCGGGTTTCACATGCCACCAACTCCACATTCACAGGCAACTTCAGCGCCACAGCCGTTTTCAGATAGCCCTCAATGCAAAGGCTCTAGACGCAAATATTGGTGTGAGAGCTAATTCAATCAAGGAAACACTGCATGTTGGTGAAGGGCATATTGAAGAAGGATCAGCCGAGTGGTTCTTGTGGGAGAACAACTCCATTTGGCTCACTAACTTCACACACCATCAGGCTTCCAAGCAGCTCTCAAGGAAACTCAGTTTTCACACTCTATGCTTAGTGCCCTTTGAGTGCATTATCTAGGAATGAACCTGGTAGAGCATCCCACACAAACGAATGCTCCACATGCGGGTTTCACATGCCACCAACTCCACATTCACAGGCAACTTCAGCGCCACAGCCGTTTTCAGATAGCCCTCAATGCAAAGGCTCTAGACGCAAATATTGGTGTGAGAGCTAATTCAATCAAGGAAACACTGCATGTTGGTGAAGGGCATATTGAAGAAGGATCAGCCGAGTGGTTCTTGTGGGAGAACAACTCCATTTGGCTCACTAACTTCACACACCATCAGGCTTCCAAGCAGCTCTCAAGGAAACTCAGTTTTCACACTCTTTGCTTAGTGCCCTTTGTATGGCTAGGACTGAAATGAACCTGGTAGAGCATCCCACACAAACGAATGCTCCACATGCGGGTTTCACATGCCACCAACTCCACATTCACAGGCAACTTCAGCGCCACAGCCGTTTTCAGATAGCCCTCAATGCAAAGGCTCTAGACGCAAATATTGGTGTGAGAGCTAATTCAATCAAGGAAACACTGCATGTTGGTGAAGGGCATATTGAAGAAGGATCAGCCGAGTGGTTCTTGTGGGAGAACAACTCCATTTGGCTAACTAACTTCACACACCATCAGGCTTCCAAGCAGCTCTCAAGGAAACTCAGTTTTCACACTCTATGCTTAGTGCCCTTTGTATGGCTAGGACTGAAATGAACCTGGTAGAGCATCCCACACAAACGAATGCTCCACATGCGGGTTTGACATGCCACCAACTCCACATTCACAGGCAACTTCAGCGCCACAGCCGTTTTCACATAGCCCTCAATGCAAAGGCTCTAGACGCAAATATTGGTGTGAGAGCTAATTCAATCAAGGAAACACTGCATGTTGGTGAAGGGCATATTGAAGAAGGATCAGCCGAGTGGTTCTTGTGGGAGAACAACTCCATTTGGCTCACTAACTTCACACACCATCAGGCTTCCAAGCAGCTCTCAAGGAAACTCAGTTTTCACACTCTATGCTTAGTGCCCTTTGAGTGCATTATCTAGGAACGAACCTGGTAGAGCATCCCACACAAACGAATGCTCCACATGCGGGTTTCACATGCCACCAACTCCACATTCACAGGCAACATCAGCGCCACAGCCGTTTTCAGATAGCCCTCAATGCAAAGGCTCTAGACGCAAATATTGGTGTGAGAGCTAATTCAATCAAGGAAACAATGCATGTTGGTGAAGGGCATATTGAAGAAGGATCAGCCGAGTGGTTCTTGTGGGAGAACAACTCCATTTGGCTCACTAACTTCACACACCATCAGGCTTCCAAGCAGCTCTCAAGGAAACTCAGTTTTCACACTCTATGCTTAGTGCCCTTTGAGTGCATTATCTAGGAATGAACCTGGTAGAGCATCCCACACAAACGAATGCTCCACATGCGGGTTTCACATGCCACCAACTCCACATTCACAGGCAACTTCAGCGCCACAGCCGTTTTCAGATAGCCCTCAATGCAAAGGCTCTAGACGCAAATATTGGTGTGAGAGCTAATTCAATCAAGGAAACACTGCATGTTGGTGAAGGGCATATTGAAGAAGAATCAGTCGAGTGGTTCTTGTGGGAGAACAACTCCATTTGGCTCACTAACTTCACACACCATCAGGCTTCCAAGCAGCTCTCAAGGAAACTCAGTTTTCACACTCTATGCTTAGTGCCCTTTGAGTGCGTTATCTAGGAATGAACCTGGTAGAGCATCCCACACAAACGAATGCTCCACATGCGGGTTTCACATGCCACCAACTCCACATTCACAGGCAAATTCGGCGCCACAGCCGTTTTCAGATAGCCCTCAATGCAAAGGCTCTAGACGCAAATATTGGTGTGAGAGCTAATTCAATCAAGGAAACACTGCATGTTTTTAAGGGCATATTGAAGAAGGATCAGCCGAGTAGTTCTTGTGGGAGAACAACTCCATTTGGCTCACTAACTTCACACACCATCAGGCTTCCAAGCAGCTCTCAAGGAAACTCAGTTTTCACACTCTATGCTTAGTGCCCTTTGTATGGCTAGGACTGAAATGAACCTGGTAGAGCATCCCACACAAACGCATGCTCCACATGCGGGTTTCACATGCCACCAACTCCACATTTACAGGCAACTTCAGCGCCACAGCCGTTTTCAGATAGCCCTCAATGCAAAGGCTCTAGACGCAAATATTGGTGTGAGAGCTAATTCAATCAAGGAAACACTGCATGTTGGTGAAGGGCATATTGAAGAAGAATCAGCCGAGTGGTTCTTGTGGGAGAACAACTCCATTTGGCTCACTAACTTCACACACCATCAGGCTTCCAAGCAGCTCTCAAGGAAACTCAGTTTTCACACTCTATGCTTAGTGCCCTTTGAGTGCATTATCTAGGAACGAACCTGGTAGAGCATCCCACACAAACGAATGCTCCACATGCGGGTTTCACATGCCACCAACTCCACATTCACAGGCAACATCAGCGCCACTGCCGTTTTCAGATAGCCCTCAATGCAAATGCTCTAGACGCAAATATTGGTGTGAGAGCTAATTCAATCAAGGAAACACTGCATGTTGGTGAAGGGCATATTGAAGAAGGATCAGCCGAGTGGTTCTTGTGGGAGAACAACTCCATTTGGCTCACTAACTTCACACACCATCAGGCTTCCAAGCAGCTCTCAAGGAAACTCAGTTTTCACACTCTATGATTAGTGCCCTTTGAGTGCATTATCTAGGAATGAACCTGGTAGAGCATCCCACACAAACGAATGCTCCACATGCGGGTTTCACATGCCACCAACTCCACATTCACAGGCAACTTCAGCGCCACAGCCGTTTTCAGATAGCCCTCAATGCAAAGGCTCTAGACGCAAATATTGGTGTGAGAGCTAATTCAATCAAGGAAACACTGCATGTTGGTGAAGGGCATATTGAAGAAGAATCAGTCGAGTGGTTCTTGTGGGAGAACAACTCCATTTGGCTCACTAACTTCACACACCATCAGGCTTCCAAGCAGCTCTCAAGGAAACTCAGTTTTCACACTCTATGCTTAGTGCCCTTTGTATGGCTAGGACTGAAATGAACCTGGTAGAGCATCCCACATAAACGAATGCTCCACATGCGGGTTTCACGTGCCACCAACTCCACATTCACAGGCAACTTCAGCGCCACAGCCGTTTTCAGATAGCCCTCAATGCAAAGGCTCTAGACGCAAATATTGGTGTGAGAGCTAATTCAATCAAGGAAACACTGCATGTTTTTAAGGGCATATTGAAGAAGGATCAGCCGAGTGGTTCTTGTGGGAGAACAACTCCATTTGGCTCACTAACTTCACACACCATCAGGCTTCCAAGCAGCTCTCAAGGAAACTCAGTTTTCACACTCTATGCTTAGTGCCCTTTGAGTGCATTATCTAGGAATGAACCTGGTAGAGCATCCCACACAAACGAATGCTCCACATGCGGGTTTCACATGCCACCAACTCCACATTCACAGGCAACTTCAGCGCCACAGCCGTTTTCAGATAGCCCTCAATGCAAAGGCTCTAGACGCAAATATTGGTGTGAGAGCTAATTCAATCAAGGAAACACTGCATGTTGGTGAAGGGCATATTGAAGAAGGATCAGCCGAGTGGTTCTTGTGGGAGAACAACTCCATTTGGCTCACTAACTTCACACACCATCAGGCTTCCAAGCAGCTCTCAAGGAAACTCAGTTTTCACACTCTATGCTTAGTGCCCTTTGAGTGCATTATCTAGGAATGAACCTGGTAGAGCATCCCACACAAACGAATGCTCCACATGCGGGTTTCACATGCCACCAACTCCACATTCACAGGCAACTTCAGCGCCACAGCCGTTTTCAGATAGCCCTCAATGCAAAGGCTCTAGACGCAAATATTGGTGTGAGAGCTAATTCAATCAAGGAAACACTGCATGTTGGTGAAGGGCATATTGAAGAAGGATCAGCCGAGTGGTTCTTGTGGGAGAACAACTCCATTTGGCTCACTAACTTCACACACCATCAGGCTTCCAAGCAGCTCTCAAGGAAACTCAGTTTTCACACTCTTTGCTTAGTGCCCTTTGTATGGCTAGGACTGAAATGAACCTGGTAGAGCATCCCACACAAACGAATGCTCCACATGCGGGTTTCACATGCCACCAACTCCACATTCACAGGCAACTTCAGCGCCACAGCCGTTTTCAGATAGCCCTCAATGCAAAGGCTCTAGACGCAAATATTGGTGTGAGAGCTAATTCAATCAAGGAAACACTGCATGTTGGTGAAGGGCATATTGAAGAAGGATCAGCCGAGTGGTTCTTGTGGGAGAACAACTCCATTTGGCTAACTAACTTCACACACCATCAGGCTTCCAAGCAGCTCTCAAGGAAACTCAGTTTTCACACTCTATGCTTAGTGCCCTTTGTATGGCTAGGACTGAAATGAACCTGGTAGAGCATCCCACACAAACGAATGCTCCACATGCGGGTTTCACATGCCACCAACTCCACATTCACAGGCAACTTCAGCGCCACAGCCGTTTTCAGATAGCCCTCAATGCAAAGGCTCTAGACGCAAATATTGGTGTGAGAGCTAATTCAATCAAGGAAACACTGCATGTTGGTGAAGGGCATATTGAAGAAGGATCAGCCGAGTGGTTCTTGTGGGAGAACAACTCCATTTGGCTCACTAACTTCACACACCATCAGGCTTCCAAGCAGCTCTCAAGGAAACTCAGTTTTCACACTCTATGCTTAGTGCCCTTTGAGTGCATTATCTAGGAACGAACCTGGTAGAGCATCCCACACAAACGAATGCTCCACATGCGGGTTTCACATGCCACCAACTCCACATTCACAGGCAACATCAGCGCCACAGCCGTTTTCAGATAGCCCTCAATGCAAAGGCTCTAGACGCAAATATTGGTGTGAGAGCTAATTCAATCAAGGAAACACTGCATGTTGGTGAAGGGCATATTGAAGAAGGATCAGCCGAGTGGTTCTTGTGGGAGAACAACTCCATTTGGCTCACTAACTTCACACACCATCAGGCTTCCAAGCAGCTCTCAAGGAAACTCAGTTTTCACACTCTATGCTTAGTGCCCTTTGAGTGCATTATCTAGGAATGAACCTGGTAGAGCATCCCACACAAACGAATGCTCCACATGCGGGTTTCACATGCCACCAACTCCACATTCACAGTCAACTTCAGCGCCACAGCCGTTTTCAGATAGCCCTCAATGCAAAGGCTCTAGACGCAAATATTGGTGTGAGAGCTAATTCAATCAAGGAAACACTGCATGTTGGTGAAGGGCATATTGAAGAAGAATCAGCCGAGTGGTTCTTGTGGGAGAACAACTCCATTTGGCTCACTAACTTCACACACCATCAGGCTTCCAAGCAGCTCTCAAGGAAACTCAGTTTTCACACTCTATGCTTAGTGCCCTTTGTATGGCTAGGACTGAAATGAACCTGGTAGAGCATCCCACATAAACGAATGCTCCACATGCGGGTTTCACGTGCCACCAACTCCACATTCACAGGCAACTTCAGCGCCACAGCCGTTTTCAGATAGCCCTCAATGCAAAGGCTCTAGACGCAAATATTGGTGTGAGAGCTAATTCAATCAAGGAAACACTGCATGTTGGTGAAGGGCATATTGAAGAAGGATCAGCCGAGTGGTTCTTGTGGGAGAACAACTCCATTTGGCTCACTAACTTCACACACCATCAGGCTTCCAAGCAGCTCTCAAGGAAACTCAGTTTTCACACTCTATGCTTAGTGCCCTTTGAGTGCGTTATCTAGGAATGACCTGGTAGAGCATCCCACACAAACGAATGCTCCACATGAGGGTTTCACATGCCACCAACTCCACATTCACAGGCAAATTCGGCGCCACAGCCGTTTTCAGATAGCCCTCAATGCAAAGGCTCTAGACGCAAATATTGGTGTGAGAGCTAATTCAATCAAGGAAACACTGCATGTTTTTAAGGGCATATTGAAGAAGGATCAGCCGAGTAGTTCTTGTGGGAGAACAACTCCATTTGGCTCACTAACTTCACACACCATCAGGCTTCCAAGCAGCTCTCAAGGAAACTCAGTTTTCACACTCTATGCTTAGTGCCCTTTGTATGGCTAGGACTGAAATGAACCTGGTAGAGCATCCCACACAAACGCATGCTCCACATGCGGGTTTCACATGCCACCAACTCCACATTCACAGGCAACTTCAGCGCCACAGCCGTTTTCAGATAGCCCTCAATGCAAAGGCTCTAGACGCAAATATTGGTGTGAGAGCTAATTCAATCAAGGAAACACTGCATGTTGGTGAAGGGCATATTGAAGAAGGATCAGCCGAGTGGTTCTTGTGGGAGAACAACTCCATTTGGCTCACTAACTTCACACACCATCAGGCTTCCAAGCAGCTCTCAAGGAAACTCAGTTTTCACACTCTATGCTTAGTGCCCTTTGAGTGCATTATCTAGGAATGAACCTGGTAGAGCATCCCACACAAACGAATGCTCCACATGCGGGTTTCACATGCCACCAACTCCACATTCACAGGCAACTTCAGCGCCACAGCCGTTTTCAGATAGCCCTCAATGCAAAGGCTCTAGACGCAAATATTGGTGTGAGAGCTAATTCAATCAAGGAAACACTGCATGTTGGTGAAGGGCATATTGAAGAAGGATCAGCCAAGTGGTTCTTGTGGGAGAACAACTCCATTTGGCTCACTAACTTCACACACCATCAGGCTTCCAAGCAGCTCTCAAGGAAACTCAGTTTTCACACTCTATGCTTAGTGCTCTTTGTGTGCCTAGGACTGAAATGAAGCTTGGTCAGCATCCCACACAAACGAATGCTCCACATGCGGGTTTGACATGCCACCAACTCCACATTCACAGGCAACTTCAGCGCCACAGCCGTTTTCAGATAGCCCTCAATGCAAAGGCTCTAGACGCAAATATTGGTGTGAGAGCTAATTCAATCAAGGAAACACTGCATGTTGGTGAAGGGCATATTGAAGAAGGATCAGCCGAGTGGTTCTTGTGGGAGAACAACTCCATTTGGCTCACTAACTTCACACACCATCAGGCTTCCAAGCAGCTCTCAAGGAAACTCAGTTTTCACACTCTATGCTTAGTGCCCTTTGAGTGCATTATCTAGGAATGAACCTGGTAGACCATCCCACACAAACGAATGCTCCACATGCGCGTTTCACATGCCACCAACTCCACATTCACAGGCAACTTCAGCGCCACAGCCGTTTTCAGATAGCCCTCAATGCAAAGGCTCTAGACGCAAATATTGGTGTGAGAGCTAATTCAATCAAGGAAACACTGCATGTTGGTGAAGGGCATATTGAAGAAGGATCAGCCGAGTGGTTCTTGTGGGAGAACAACTCCATTTGGCTCACTAACTTCACACACCATCAGGCTTCCAAGCAGCTCTCAAGGAAACTCAGTTTTCACACTCTATGCTTAGTGCTCTTTGTGTGCCTAGGACTGAAATGAAGCTTGGTCAGCATCCCACACAAACGAATGCTCCACATGCGGGTTTCACATGCCACCAACTCCACATTCACAGGCAACTTCAGCGCCACAGCCGTTTTCAGATAGCCCTCAATGCAAAGGCTCTAGACGCAAATATTGGTGTGAGAGCTAATTCAATCAAGGAAACACTGCATGTTGGTGAAGGGCATATTGAAGAAGGATCAGCCGAGTGGTTCTTGTGGGAGAACAACTCCATTTGGCTCACTAACTTCACACACCATCAGGCTTCCAAGCAGCTCTCAAGGAAACTCAGTTTTCACACTCTATGCTTAGTGCCCTTTGAATGGCTAGGACTGAAATGAACCTGGTAGAGCATCCCACACAAACCAATGCTCCACATGCGGGTTTCACATGCCACCAACTCCACATTTACAGGCAACTTCAGCGCCACAGCCGTTTTCAGATAGCCCTCAATGCAAAGGCGCTCGACGCAAATATTGGTGTGAGAGCTAATTCAATCAAGGAAACACTGCATGTTGGTGAAGGGCATATTGAAGAAGGATCAGCCGAGTGGTTCTTGTGGGAGAACAACTCCATTTGGCTCACTAACTTCACACACCATCAGGCTTCCAAGCAGCTCTCAAGGAAACTCAGTTTTCACACTCTATGCTTAGTGCCCTTTGTATGGCTAGGACTGAAATGAACCTGGTAGAGCATCCCACACAAACGAATGCTCCACATGCAGGTTTCACATGCCACCAACTCCACATTCACAGGCAACTTCAGCGCCACAGCCGTTTTCAGATAGCCCTCAATGCAAAGGCTCTAGACGCAAATATTGGTGTGAGAGCTAATTCAATCAAGGAAACACTGCATGTTGGTGAAGGGCATATTGAAGAAGGATCAGCCGAGTGGTTCTTGTGGGAGAACAACTCCATTTGGCTCACTAACTTCACACACCATCAGGCTTCCAAGCAGCTCTCAAGGAAACTCAGTTTTCACACTCTATGCTTAGTGCTCTTTGTGTGCCTAGGACTGAAATGAAGCTTGTTCAGCATCCCACACAAACGAATGCTCCACATGCGGGTTTCACATGCCACCAACTCCACATTCACAGGCAACTTCAGCGCCACAGCCGTTTTCAGATAGCCCTCAATGCAAAGGCTCTAGACGCAAATATTGGTGTGAGAGCTAATTCAATCAAGGAAACACTGCATGTTTTTAAGGGCATATTGAAGAAGGATCAGCCGAGTGATTCTTGTGGGAGAACAACTCCATTTGGCTCACTAACTTCACACACCATCAGGCTTCCAAGCAGCTCTCAAGGAAACTCAGTTTTCACACTCTATGCTTAGTGCCCTTTGAGTGCATTATCTAGGAATGAACCTGGTAGAGCATCCCACACAAACGAATGCTCCACATGCGGGTTTCACATGCCACCAACTCCACATTCACAGGCAACTTCAGCGCCACAGCCGTTTTCAGATAGCCCTCAATGCAAAGGCTCTAGACGCAAATATTGGTGTGAGAGCTAATTCAATCAAGGAAACACTGCATGTTGGTGAAGGGCATATTGAAGAAGGATCAGCCGAGTGGTTCTTGTGGGAGAACAACTCCATTTGGCTCACTAACTTCACACACCATCAGGCTTCCAAGCAGCTCTCAAGGAAACTCAGTTTTCACACTCTATGCTTAGTGCCCTTTGTATGGCTAGGACTGAAATGAAGCTTGGAGAGCATCCCATATAAACGAATGCTCCACATGCGGGTTTCACATGCCACCAACTCCACATTCACAGGCAACTTCAGCGCCACAGCCGTTTTCAGATAGCCCTGAATGCAAAGGCTCTAGACGCAAATATTGGTGTGAGAGCTAATTCAATCAAGGAAACACTGCATGTTGGTGAAGGGCATATTGAAGAAGGATCAGCCGAGTGGTTCTTGTGGGAGAACAACTCCATTTGGCTCACTAACTTCACACACCATCAGGCTTCCAAGCAGCTCTCAAGGAAACTCAGTTTTCACACTCTATGCTTAGTGCCCTTTGAGTGCATTATCTAGGAATGAACCTGGTAGAGCATCCCACACAAACGAATGCTCCACATGCGGGTTTCACATGCCACCAACTCCACACTCACAGGCAACTTCAGCGCCACAGCCGTTTTCAGATAGCCCTCAATGCAAAGGCTCTAGACGCAAATATTGGTGTGAGAGCTAATTCAATCAAGGAAACACTGCATGTTGGTGAAGGGCATATTGAAGAAGGATCAGCCGAGTGGTTCTTGTGGGAGAACAACTCCATTTGGCTCACTAACTTCACACACCATCAGGCTTCCAAGCAGCGCTCAAGGAAACTCAGTTTTCACACTCTATGCTTAGTGCTCTTTGTGTGCCTAGGACTGAAATGAAGCTTGGTCAGCATCCCACACAAACGAATGCTCCACATGCGGGTTTCACATGCCACCAACTCCACATTCACAGGCAACTTCAGCGCCACAGCCGTTTTCAGATAGCCCTCAATGCAAAGGCTCTAGACGCAAATATTGGTGTGAGAGCTAATTCAATCAAGGAAACACTGCATGTTGGTGAAGGGCATATTGAAGAAGGATCAGCCGAGTGGTTCTTGTGGGAGAACAACTCCATTTGGCTCACTAACTTCACACACCATCAGGCTTCCAAGCAGCTCTCAAGGAAACTCAGTTTTCACACTCTATGCTTAGTGCCCTTTGAATGGCTAGGACTAAAATGAACCTGGTAGAGCATCCCACACAAACGAATGCTCCACATGCGGGTTTCACATGCCACCAACTCCACATTTACAGGCAACTTCAGCGCCACAGCCGTTTTCAGATAGCCCTCAATGCAAAGGCGCTCGACGCAAATATTGGTGTGAGAGCTAATTCAATCAAGGAAACACTGCATGTTGGTGAAGGGCATATTGAAGAAGGATCAGCCGAGTGGTTCTTGTGGGAGAACAACTCCATTTGGCTCACTAACTTCACACACCATCAGGCTTCCAAGCAGCTCTCAAGGAAACTCAGTTTTCACACTCTATGTTTAGTGCCCTTTGTATGGCTAGGACTGAAATGAACCTGGTAGAGCATCCCACACAAACGAATGCTCCACATGCAGGTTTCACATGCCACCAACTCCACATTCACAGGCAACTTCAGCGCCACAGCCGTTTTCAGATAGCCCTCAATGCAAAGGCTCTAGACGCAAATATTGGTGTGAGAGCTAATTCAATCAAGGAAACACTGCATGTTGGTGAAGGGCATATTGAAGAAGGATCAGCCGAGTGGTTCTTGTGGGAGAACAACTCCATTTGGCTCACTAACTTCACACACCATCAGGCTTCCAAGCAGCTCTCAAGGAAACTCAGTTTTCACACTCTATGCTTAGTGCTCTTTGTGTGCCTAGGACTGAAATGAAGCTTGGTCAGCATCCCACACAAACGAATGCTCCACATGCGGGTTTCACATGCCACCAACTCCACATTCACAGGCAACTTCAGCGCCACAGCCGTTTTCAGATAGCCCTCAATGCAAAGGCTCTAGACGCAAATATTGGTGTGAGAGCTAATTCAATCAAGGAAACACTGCATGTTGGTGAAGGGCATATTGAAGAAGGATCAGCCGAGTGGTTCTTGTGGGAGAACAACTCCATTTGGCTCACTAACTTCACACACCATCAGGCTTCCAAGCAGCTCTCAAGGAAACTCAGTTTTCACACTCTATGCTTAGTGCCCTTTGAGTGCATTATCTAGGAATGAACCTGGTAGAGCATCCCACACAAACGAATGCTCCACATGCGCGTTTCACATGCCACCAACTCCACATTCACAGGCAACTTCAGCGCCACAGCCGTTTTCAGATAGCCCTCAATGCAAAGGCTCTAGACGCAAATATTGGTGTGAGAGCTAATTCAATCAAGGAAACACTGCATGTTGGTGAAGGGCATATTGAAGAAGGATCAGCCGAGTGGTTCTTGTGGGAGAACAACTCCATTTGGCTCACTAACTTCACACACCATCAGGCTTCCAAGCAGCTCTCAAGGAAACTCAGTTTTCACACTCTATGCTTAGTGCCCTTTGAGTGCATTATCTAGGAATGAACCTGGTAGAGCATCCCACACAAACGAATGCTCCACATGCGCGTTTCACATGCCACCAACTCCACATTCACAGGCAACTTCAGCGCCACAGCCGTTTTCAGATAGCCCTCAATGCAAAGGCTCTAGACGCAAATATTGGTGTGAGAGCTAATTCAATCAAGGAAACACTGCATGTTGGTGAAGGGCATATTGAAGAAGGATCAGCCGAGTGGTTCTTGTGGGAGAACAACTCCATTTGGCTCACTAACTTCACACACCATCAGGCTTCCAAGCAGCTCTCAAGGAAACTCAGTTTTCACACTCTATGCTTAGTGCTCTTTGTTTGCCTAGGACTGAAATGAAGCTTGGTCAGCATCCCACACAAACGAATGCTCCACATGCGGGTTTCACATGCCACCAACTCCACATTTACAGGCAACTTCAGCGCCACAGCCGTTTTCAGATAGCCCTCAATGCAAAGGCTCTAGACGCAAATATTGGTGTGAGAGCTAATTCAATCAAGGAAACACTGCATGTTGGTGAAGGGCATATTGAAGAAGAATCAGCCGAGTGGTTCTTGTGGGAGAACAACTCCATTTGGCTCACTAACTTCACACACCATCAGGCTTCCAAGCAGCTCTCAAGGAAACTCAGTTTTCACACTCTATGTTTAGTGCCCTTTGAGTGCATTATCTAGGAATGAACCTGGTAGAGCATCCCACACAAACGAATGCTCCACATGCGGGTTTCACATGCCACCAACTCCACATTCACAGGCAACTTCAGCGTCACAGCCGTTTTCAGATAGCCCTCAATGCAAAGGCTCTAGACGCAAATATTGGTGTGAGAGCTAATTCAATCAAGGAAACACTGCATGTTGGTGAAGGGCATATTGAAGAAGAATCAGCCGAGTGGTTCTTGTGGAACAACTCCATTTGGCTCACTAACGTCACACACCATCAGGCTTCCAAGCAGCTCTCAAGGAAACTCAGTTTTCACACTCTATGCTTAGTGCCCTTTGTATGGCTAGGACTGAAATGAACCTGGTAGAGCATCCCACACAAACGAATGCTCCACATGCGGGTTTCACATGCCACCAACTCCACATTCACAGGCAACTTCAGCGCCACAGCCGTTTTCAGATAGCCCTCAATGCAAAGGCTCTAGACGCAAATATTGGTGTGAGAGCTAATTCAATCAAGGAAACACTGCATGTTTTTAAGGGCATATTGAAGAAGGATCAGCCGAATAGTTCTTGTGGGAGAACAACTCCATTTGGCTCACTAACTTCACACACCATCAGGCTTCCAAGCAGCTCTCAAGGAAACTCAGTTTTCACACTCTATGCTTAGTGCCCTTTGAGTGCATTATCTAGGAATGAACCTGGTAGAGCATCCCACACAAACGAATGCTCCACATGCGGGTTTCACATGCCACCAACTCCACATTCACAGGCAACTTCAGCGCCACAGCCGTTTTCAGATAGCCCTCAATGCAAAGGCTCTAGACGCAAATATTGGTGTGAGAGCTAATTCAATCAAGGAAACACTGCATGTTGGTGAAGGGCATATTGAAGAAGGATCAGCCGAGTGGTTCTTGTGGGAGAACAACTCCATTTGGCTCACTAACTTCACACACCATCAGGCTTCCAAGCAGCTCTCAAGGAAACTCAGTTTTCACACTCTATGCTTAGTGCCGTTTGAATGCATTATCTAGGAATGAACCTGGTAGAGCATCCCACACAAACGAATGCTCCACATGCGGGTTTCACATGCCACCAACTCCACATTCACAGGCAACTTCAGCGCCACAGCCGTTTTCAGATAGCCCTCAATGCAAAGGCTCTAGACGCAAATATTGGTGTGAGAGCTAATTCAATCAAGGAAACACTGCATGGTGGTGAAGGGCATATTGAAGAAGGATCAGCCGAGTGGTTCTTGTGGGAGAACAACTCCATTTGGCTCACTAACTTCACACACCATCAGGCTTCCAAGCAGCTCTCAAGGAAACTCAGTTTTCACACTCTATGCTTAGTGCCCTTTGTAAGGCTAGGACTGAAATGAACCTGGTAGAGCATCCCACACAAACGCATGCTCCACATGCGGGTTTCACATGCCACCAACTCCACATTCACAGGCAACTTCAGCGCCACAGCCGTTTTCAGATAGCCCTCAATGCAAAGGCTCTAGACGCAAATATTGGTGTGAGAGCTAATTCAATCAAGGAAACACTGCATGTTGGTGAAGGGCATATTGAAGAAGGATCAGCCGAGTGGTTCTTGTGGGAGAACAACTCCATTTGGCTCACTAACTTCACACACCATCAGGCTTCCAAGCAGCTCTCAAGGAAACTCAGTTTTCACACTCTATGCTTAGCGCCCTTTGTATGGCTAGGACTGAAATGAACCTGGTAGAGCATCCCACACAAACGAATGCTCCACATGCGGGTTTCACATGCCACCAACTCCACATTCACAGGCAACTTCAGCGCCACAGCCGTTTTCAGATAGCCCTCAATGCAAAGGCTCTAGACGCAAATATTGGTGTGAGAGCTAATTCAATCAAGGAAACACTGCATGTTGGTGAAGGGCATATTGAAGAAGGATCAGCCGAGTGGTTCTTGTGGGAGAACAACTCCATTTGGCTCACTAACTTCACACACCATCAGGCTTCCAAGCAGCTCTCAAGGAAACTCAGTTTTCACACTCTATGCTTAGTGCCCTTTGTATGGCTAGGACTGAAATGAACCTGGTAGAGCATCCCACACAAACGAATGCTCCACATGCGGGTTTCACATGCCACCAACTCCACATTCACAGGCAACTTCAGCGCCACAGCCGTTTTCAGATAGCCCTCAATGCAAAGGCTCTAGACGCAAATATTGGTGTGAGAGCTAATTCAATCAAGGAAACACTGCATGTTGGTGAAGGGCATATTGAAGAAGGATCAGCCGAGTGGTTCTTGTGGGAGAACAACTCCATTTGGCTCACTAACTTCACACACCATCAGGCTTCCAAGAAGCTCTCAAGGAAACTCAGTTTTCACACTCTATGTTTAGTGCCCTTTGAGTGCATTATCTAGGAATGAACCTGGCAGAGCATCCCACACAAACGAATGCTCCACATGCA